>NW_017305672.1:894130-904532 GCF_001594115.1 Trachymyrmex septentrionalis
GTGTGTGTGTGTGTGTGTGTGTGTGTGTGTGTAAAGTGTATTGTGGCAGAATGGAAGGGAAGAGTTACGGACAGAATAATGAGAGAATAAAAAGAGAAAGAGGTTTTGGTGAGTGGACTTGAGAGGGTTTGGCCTAATTTTCCTCGGGTGTGATAGTGTTAGCGGACACGACCGGTCGACAGGGGGCGAACAAATTATCGTGGGGCGACGGCGAAGATTGAAATTATAACGTGAACGGACTGCAATGTTTTCATTTTCTTGTACATAGAAGGTCAAAAGGGAGAAAGAAAGAAAGAAAAGAATAAATAAAATAAAACAAATGAACAATAAAAAAAATAAAATGAAATATTGAAATAAATTATCAAAAGATAAAGCAAGAAGAGAGCCAGAGAATAGAGATATATTGACTTACTACTGAGATGCTTATCGTTGGAAGTCCTCTGGCCAGGATGTGCAAGGCTGGTGATGTTTCTTTAACACTGACTCTACTGGAGAAAAAGGGCTTCGAAAATCGGGTGGAACTTTTTGAATATCGCGACAACTTAAAAGAAAATCGCGCGGCAAGTGTAGCTTGAGAATTTGGAGATAAATATGCATCGAGGGCTGCGGAACCGCGATTTTTATACTAATCCCCCCCCCCCCCGAAAAAAACCCCCCCCCCCGGATTACTCAAATTTGGATGGGTAGAATAGGTTTCGTTAGCTGGTAGTAGGATTTTTCATTGCTCTTGGATTGGTTAAGATTTTGGGGAAGGAAAGGATGTTGACAGGAATCTGTAGTATGGGAAAGTGTCTTCCAAAATTTTATGATTTCAAGGTTTATGGGAAAACGCACGTCTCGTGCGCCAAGAAGGCGCCCATGCATTGTCGCCACCTCGCATCTACCCCTGAACGCTGCCGTTTCTTATTTGTTATTGATTTGGTTTATCTCGGAGCGACATTCACGAGGAAACAGGATTTCTTGTTTTAGTTGTTAGTGTACAGAAAAAAGGAAGGAAGATAAAATTTTAGTGTCGACGAATTCCAGATTTCTACGAAAGAAAAGAGTCGTGCGCTGGACGTAACAACACCTTTACGAGTTAATAATTCAAATTCATGATCCGATAGTGTTGAAAATTTGGAATGTATAATTTTTAATTTGTCTTTATCGAGATACGACGCTAATTTATCGAGGCTTGTACTGAGAAATTTGAAAGAATCAATAAAACGTACTTTTACACAATTTTTTTGAAAATTATTTTCAGTTTTGTTTTTAGTGCTATTGACATGTTTTGTGAAGAAAATGTATTTTTTTTTGTTATCGGTAACACATCTACACGTCCATCGTAAGCGATAGCAATTTCTTTAATTATAAAGTGCGCGTCATAGCCTGATAAATTATGAAAAACGATCGGAATATATAATGAATTTTTATAATTTAAATTACAGTTTGAATGCGCTGGACCACGGTATCTACCAATTAAGTGGCAATGATAGCGTATCCGCGTGTCGTCCGACGCGAATGATTTCTCGCAAATGTGACAACGCGTTGCGCTACGATACGTCTCCCATTGTTCTTTCGACATTGTTTCCATGGACACGTTGGCGGATATGATATTTTTCATGCGATGTGCCAAATCGTTAAGTTGTCGAACCACGCTATATAATCTTTATAGCGATGGAACTGATACGACAATAACGCGTCATCGAGCACACAGTAGCCTATGCTGAATATCTCATGCCGTTGATACGCGTATGACGACATGTATTCCTTGTCGGGTTTCGTCTTCCGTAAAATGTACTCCAGGTCGACGTAGACGATGAATGGAACCCGCTCCTTATTGCAATGATTCCCAAATTCGAGGCACTTTTCGTCCACGCTTGGCAGTCGGATAACGCAATCGTTCATTTTCCCACAGTCCATTACGTGCAACTGCAATTTTTCGTTCGTGCTGAAGTAATGCAAGCATCTGAAAGACAAAAAAAATTATAACTATTACCTATATTTTATTAGTAAGATGGAAAATTATAATTTTTTCATGTGTACTTACCGGTCGCAGAAAAATTTCTTGTTCTTTTTCCCATTAATCTGCGAGCTCACGAGACGCGATAGATTTTTTATCCATGCAAAGTGGCCGATGTTGTTGCATGGATCTTGCATGTACAGCACGTTAATGTGTTTCTCCTTCTTGTCACTGGTGAACCGTAGAGGAAGGACTTGTTTATTCTCGATGCCGTACACGTTGATCGATACCGCGTTCAACCGTTCGAATTTTTGAATGTCTTTTAATATTATTGAAAATTCGATACCCACAAGATTCAACACTGTTGTATAATGCGGATACGATGACTCTCTACATTTCTTTCAGCCGGGTACAGAGCGGCGACCACCGACCACGCGAAGCACGCATTGCCCGTCGTACGAACATTGATCACAGCTTTCTTAAGTATAATTTCTCGTGGCACTTCGAAGTAACATCCCGCGCGCATGGGATTTAGTTTGTTTACACTGATAGTCAAATTGAGGATTTGCGACAATGCCCATCCGCTGTCGCGTTCCTGGAACTCTTTGAGTGATGTCAACGTGGGCTCGATGATATGCTGCTCATCGCTTGCACTCGCGCAAATCGGTGCATCGATATATCTCAATGTTCTTTGTAATTATGCTCTTATTAGCACGTTTATCCTTCATCACAAACTCGCCATTGAACGCGTTCACTTTTACACTACCTGTCTTTCTACAGTGTCTCGCACACGCTCGAGCACTATTTCTCTCGCGTCTTCCAAAAACCGCCGCGGCTGAATGTAATGTCCACGTTGACCACAACACCCGTCAATATACGGCTTTCAAACGCAGCGTCGATCTCTCGCTAGACGAGAGATCTTTCGTCGCGACTCGCGTACCCGCCACCAACGTGCACGAAATGTCGCTCTAATTGTGTTTTTGCACTCGCGAGTCGCGCGATCCTCGCCACCATGGATTGCCTGTGTCAACGGAGCACTTGCACGTGATTCGTTCACACATGTTACAGCACCGCGACATATCTAGAATGTCATAACGTTCTAACACTTTTTCATTATGTTTGCGAAAATGCACTGTTCACACTCAAAGCATTGATTGTCGCATCTATCAAAAAACAGTTTTAGTGCAAGCTCACGATCACGAAACTCCATCCATATATTGTAATCAGCAGTTCGATGCACTTTTCACTACCTGCGGGAATCTTAATGCAGCCAACTTTGGCTCTTATCTGCGATTTTCTTCGCCCAATAATAATCGTCCTTTATCACATTATCATTTCTATCTCACTGTTTTTTTTTTTGATACTCATCGTACTCGTAACATTTGTCTCATAACCGTGGATACACTTTCTGTCGCGCGAGTAAAGACCAGTCAGAAACGAGCTCTCTGATAACTGTTCCATGTTTCTCACCACGTATACCTAATTCACGATAATTAACGATAATGCGTATTGCACTAGCGATATTTGTACACCTACTATATGTCTCTTTTTTGCAGATTACCGAGAACATACAACACATCATCTACGTTACAGTTTTCCCACATATTTTCCAGTAGCGTCTCATTCACAATACTGTTCACAATAGTTTTTTTAATGTGTGCAACGTGGACACTTGTTGCACGGAAATATAGTGTACATTTGCATTCCACAATTTGTGCAAGATCGACTGCCTAGTGCATCAATATAATTGATATCGTGTCTCCTACAAGATACATTCCTACAACATCGGTGTCAGCCAAACGTATCATGCATGCTGCACACACATTTAAAGCACCACCCTATAATATCACTGGATCATGCAGTGTTTAGTAGGATCGTTCAGTGCGCGGATTTCTGGAGACGGCACAAATTTTTCTGCGTGATCCGTATCGTGCTCGCTCAAGTCGCTAATATAAGTATCGTCGGATAGCACTTCTTCGTCAGAATCTTGGTTCATTATTTCTTCAAAATCTACATCCATTTCTTCTAACACTTCGTCTCTAATATTTGCGAATTGTTCCGAATCTATATTTCTAATGTGCTCGACTACGTTGGCTATGTCCTTAACGTTCGCATGATTAGCCATACTTTTTTTCCTATATTTTACTATTCTTATTGCGACCAATTCGTCTTCCAAGACACCAACTGAGTGCTTATTAATAACTCATTATATATTTCATTTGTGACTTCTTTGTCTCTCTGCTTATTGCCTTTATTTAAAAGTAGATAAGACAGTGTTACGTCCGGCGGATTCGCACGACTTTTCTTTCATAGAGATCTGGAATTCGTCGAAACACTAAAATTTTATCTTCTTTCCTTTTTCTTTTTCTCTATCTTAAAAACTAAAACAAGGAATCCGGTATCTCCTCGTGAATGTCGCTCCGAGATAAAAATCAATAATAAATACGTATGGAAAGCGTAAGACCGGCGCCAAGATTAACGGTCAAGTTGCGGACGATTCTCGCGAATCCGTAATTACAAAATTTAAGAAACGGCACGCGACGTTCAGGGATAGATTCTGGGTGGTCCCGTGGCGACGATGCATGCTCGCCTTCTCGACGCCCGAGATGTGCGTTTTCCCATAAATCTTACGGTCATAAAATTTTGGAGTTTCACTTTCCCACACTACAGATTCCTCATCAACATCCTCGTCAACATCCTTTCCTTCCTCAAAATCTTGACCAATCCAAAAGCAAAGGAAAATCCTACTACCAGCCAACGAAACCTATTCCACCAATCCAAATCTGGGGCGATTAGTATAAAAATCGCAACTCTTGCCGCAGATTTTCTCTAAGTTCTCGAGTTATACTTGTCGGGCGATAAGTTAGAAAAGCGGTCGCAATACTCAAAGTTAATAGAGTCAGTGAGTTTGTCGCGATACTCAAAAAGTTCTATCCGATTTTCGAAGCCCTCTTTCTCCATTAGAGTCAGTGTTAAAGAAACATCACCAGCCTTGCACATCCTGGCCGGAGGATTTCCAACGATAAGCATCTCAGTAGTAAATCAGTATATCTCTATTCTCTGGCTCCCTCCTCGCTTTATCTTTTGGTAATTTATTTCAATATTTCATTTTATTTTTTTTTGTATTATTCATTTGTTTTATTTTATTTTTATCCTTTTCTTTCTATCTTTCTCCCTTTTGACCTCCTATAAGAAAATGAAAACATTGCAGTCCGTTCACGTTATAATTTCAATCTGTCGCCGTCGCCGCATGATAATTATTTGTCTCCTGTCTACCGGTCGTTCATGTCCGCTAACACTATCATCACCCGAGGAAAATTAGGCCAAATCCTCTCAAATCCACTCACCAAAACCTCCTTCTCTTTTTATTCTCTCCGTAACTCTTCCCTTCCTTTCTGCCACGATACTTTTCAGACACACACACACACACACACACACACACACGCACGCACGCACGTACGCACGCACACACACACTCTCACACATCCGTAAATGCGTACATATAACTCAGAATAGAAAACCAAAAATTGTATTATTTTTTAATTTACTCGACAAAATTGTATTAATTTTTTATTTAAAAAATGTATCACTCAAGTTTGCTTTTTTTTATTATATCATTATTAAATTAACTTCTCAGTAGTCTTTATTCAAATATAACCTCTCCTCGTATTGTTTAGTTCTCCCGCGATTGCACTTTGCCCTCTCCCCGGTCACTTGAGTTAAGTTCCATGACCGAAAGTCAGGCCATACGACCGTACTGGCACAGCTGGCGTTAAGGTGTGCCCTCCCGGCACACTGATTCAGTTTGAGCCCTTTAACTTAAAAGTACGCGCCGACTCGTGTGTCCGTTTAGCGGAGCACGAGCAGAGGTTTCCGCTTCGTCCTCTGTTCGATCCTCGGCTCCATTAGAAGGCTCAGGACGAAGTGCCTCCCGATTTGCGTCGGTCCTTACCCACAGCTCCCTTGCGATCCAGAGCCTGGTCACGACCAAATCGGTCTAACAATTCGGTTCTTTGTTACGTTCACCCCCTCCGCATGCGCGCGGAGCTTGGACGTAATAGCAGTATCGCGAGCAATTCTAGTTTATATTTTTTTTTTCACACCTCATTGGTATGTTTATATAAACAGCATCAACGCTTCTCTTAACGCATCGCTACATGTTATCTCTCTCTCTATCTCTTCTCAGAAAAAATTGTTATCGGCACTTCTTCTAAGGAATTTAAGGGCTGTGGGATTTCACGCAGTGTGATTTCATACTTTTCATTGGAGTATCACTTTCATAGTGTAGAAGAGCTATATTTTGTTTAACAGCCGAACATCGGCGCTTCTTTTAACGCGTTGCGATGTGGCATCGATCTGATAGTGTGTATAAACAGTGTATACTCGTTTAACTTTTTTCTTTCAATCGTAAATTTCGATTACGAGTGATAAGGATCGAGTAAAAGAATATATACGTCGAAAATCGATCAAGTGTAAGGGGTACCGTCCCTTGTCACCAGGTCCGCCAAGTCCATCAATCGAGGAAAAAAGTGAGATATTGGGAATGTCCAGGTGAAAAAGCATCAAAATCATCAACATGTTCCTCAATAACATCATCAAAATCGCCAACATGTTCCTCATTATCAACGTCATCAATGCCATTGAAATATAAGCCGTAAGATATCGCATTTGAAGTGATTAATGCTAATGCATTTTATTCTCTGCTGAAAAAGTGAATAGTTGAAACAGCAAAAAGCTTTTCGTTCTCTTTTTCCAGAAAACGCTGCTAGCGATGTTTGAGCCGTCGATCGCATTCAAACGCTGTCAATCGCGAAAAAAATGTAATAAAATATAAGAAAAAATAAGTATAATAAGATGTGAATAAAAACATTTTTTCGGGAAAAAAGAGATCCGGGTTTGTCTCCCGGCCGAGGCAATATTTTTCGCAATAAGTTTATTAGAGTTTTTTAAGATTTTGGGGGAATTATTTGCTTCAGATTGATTGCGTGAATCCGATAATTTTATCGGCTTGTAATTTATTTCTGAAAATTAATTCAATTTTAATAAATGTATATTATATAGTAGTTCAACATCTTAACACTCGAACCGGTAAGGCGCTCCGTATTTCAAGTTTTTAAAAAATTTTTGTCCACATTATTTTATATATATACTTTATTTTACTCTCCATCCATCTTATACTTCGACGTGCTAGTAAAAACCGTATTTAAAAAACTGCGTCATAAAAAAGAGGATTCTATTAATTCATTTCTTCCATCCTTTTTTCACTCATATCATATTATGTGCTCTATCTTTCTCTAACGTGCGAGCCCTTGTTATCCTATTTAAATACGATCGGTTCAGTAAATACAAAAAAATTTTAATGTGGAAACATATAAATTAATGTAATAAATAATAATAAATTTTTGTATTTTTTAATCCGTGTTTGTTTCTTTCGTCCTTCCATGTACCTGATCTATTACAGTATTTTTTATATTGTTCTTGATTGTATTATAGCTATTTTCTATTCAGTAATTTTTTATACACATGTAAAGTCATAAAAGATCTCTTCTGTTCAAAAATAGAAGTGACACAAGCCGCATATTCCAGCCCTCTATTTTATATATAGTATGTGTGAAGAAATTACATCATAATTTTAGATTAAAAATTTTTTTATTTATATTTTTCTTTTACATAATTTTTTCTTATGCACAAAAAACTACAGCTAACAGTTCACAGTCGAGGAGTTGATTTTTATCAAAGTAATCACTAGCGCATATTACATTTGATACATCTTTAGCATCACTTGCAGTGGATGCGATATTCGAGAATAGTGGAAACTTTGTATCGACTTTCTCAACGATACCAACCAATTGATCGAATGCTAATTCAATGCATTGATTTAAGTTGAACATAAACAACATTGTTGATTCAGTCATCATTAAGCGTACGTCGGATGATTTTAAGCATACAATTTTAACATTTTCAATCGTACTGAATCGCACAATCAGCGATCCAATGCTAATAGAATTACTCTTGATTCAGAAGGCGGTTTTGAATATTCCAACGTTGTTCATAGAATCTTTTCCATGTTTCAATAGATAGTATTAATTTGTTTCCACGATTATCTCCTATCGCAATCTCTACGTAGCTCGGTGGGCCAACGTTGATTCTAATTTCTAGGAATTTATATCCCATACGTGTCAATGCGTATTTCTTGCCTAGTATACGAACCGCACGATGCATGGACGCGCTATAAAAAATATAAAAATATAAAATATAAAAAACATTAAATAATTATTTAAATAGTTAATTTGAGAAAATATGAAGTGGGAAATTCTTAAACTTACTTGGCACATCTTTTCGTAAATGATAGAGTTTCATCATTATTCTGAAGTGGAACGTAATAATTTTTTTTGTATATGTTGCTTCTTACAGCAAAGTACAGCGGACGAGCACAAGGTCACGCCGTGTTTGCGTTAATGTCGTTGCCGTATTCTATCGCAATTATTGAGGCGGCGAATTATGGTTCGCATAATTCGCGAGGAATATTCTTACGTGGCGTGAGCTCGTGCCGCCGAGACTTAACGGAATTGATACACATCGTGTAGAATATATCGGGGCCTGTGTGTGAGACTCAGATATTATACTTTGATGAAATATTGTCGCCGGAATCTTGTCCGCGCATACAAACAAAAGTCGGAGACTTATTAAATATAGTTGTTATTCTTTTTATTACTAATTCTTGTGTGATTTTTTGTCGTCACCATTCGCTTCTCCAAACGATCCTCTATCCTCGACCACGAACCGGCCCCTCTGCCATTTCCGAGGCTGAGCTACCGGTTAAGAGCCCGTCGGCATTTACAGCTCATTAGAATATCGTATAGAGAAAATATCGCGTAATTTCGAGAAAAAATGGCACGCTCACTCGTGCCTGGCGCCCAATTGTTTCGAGATTTTGTATTGCCCTTAAGAATGGCCGCTTGAAGAAGCATTTCTGCCGTGTTTCGTTTGAAGTCACCTGTAATCTGATTGGATAAAAGAATCATAGCTGCGAACGCACGACGAAGTTGCGCCACGCTCGTGAATGCGGTTGCAAACTTTGTAAACACATTTTATAAATTACTGCTTCATTTTACATTGTATTTCTAATTATTATTTATAAATCTCTTATAAATTATACATTCTGAGATTCTTGTGTGTGTGTACATATATGTGTGTGCGTGCGTGCGTGCGTGTGCGTGTGCGTGTGCGTGCGTGTGTGTGTATGTGTGTGTGTGCGCGCGCGCGCGCGCGCGTGTGTGTGTATGTGTAGGACACGGTAAAAATGCAAGAGTTTTTAAAAATTTCTCTCATATCATATTTAATTTTCCATAAAAACTAAATATTTCTTATTTCTAACTTTTTTTTAGTAGTAAACGTTTTTATCAGAATAATATATTTAATCTTAAACATAATAGTAGTATATGGGCAGCCATGGGGCGTCAAAACAAACCCCCTCCACGTCTGTCTCTGGCGCCATGGGCGTGGCCTAGACGGGTCAAGGCAAAAGGGCGCGTTCTGATTGGTTCGCCCTATACTCACCCAAGATTTGATTGGTTCGCCCCATACCTACCCAAAAGGTGATTGGAGAGGATGGGTGGTAGAGGGCCTTAGACGAAATAGAGGTTTGAAAAAGGTGAGTGGGGATTTGGACTTCAGCATTCTTTGTCGCGCGGCTAGAGTACGAACAGAGGGGGATGAATATCGGTCTAATCTTATGACGGTCGCTTTTGTTGTCGCGGGGGGGCAATGTCTCCGACGTGTAGGCGATTCGGTGAATGTCTGATAAAGGAAATCTTATACGGAAAATTTGTAGGCCTAGAGAGAGAGACTTGCTTTGTTCGGAAGAATTTTGGAGAGAGGTAAAAACACGTTCAGCAGTTGCGGCGCGTCGTCTTCGAGCATTGCTTTAAAAAATTCTTTCTGTATTTTGTGTATTTAATGTACATTATCTGAGTCTGTAATACGGGGAAAATGTATCTATTGTAAATGAGGTTGAATTGCGGGCTTAGAGAGAGAGAGACTTGCTTTGTTCGGAAGAATTTTGGAGAGAGGTAAAAACACGTTCAGCAGTTGCGGCGTGTCGTCTCCGGTGTGATGACTCACTCGTTCGAGCGAGAGAGTATGATTTCTATGGTGTATGGCAAGGATTTTATGAATTGTATTGTATTTCTTGTACTTTATTTAAAAGTTTATATGTATAACGCGGAAATAATCAGAGAAAAAAGTTGGTTATTGGAAGGTACGAGTAATTAAGAAACGAGGGTTTACGAGGTCTGGCTATTAAATAACGAGACTGCTTATGAAAAAGAGTTTTATTTTAAAAATTATTCTACAATTGAATGCTCCCCTTCAATGTACTCCCCTCCCCTCGCCACACACCGTTCCATTCGTTTTTTCCATTGGTCAAAGCAATGCTGGAAGTCTTCTTTTGTAAGAGCA
>NW_017305672.1:906179-908842 GCF_001594115.1 Trachymyrmex septentrionalis
TAAAGCTGATGGTGATATTTTTTAGAACAACAAAGTTAGATTTCACTCTGTTATCGCTGCTTAAATATTCGTTCATGAGTTCCATGTTGTCTTGAAACTGTTGCCAGCAGTCGGCGTCAAAATAAATTCTGAGTTATGTCCGCCCAATTTTACAACAGGTTTGAAGATTTCTTCGTTCGTTCTTTGCAATCCTACGTGAATCGTCTTCGTATGAGAATTGTTAAGGCCATACGATGTTGCTAACAACATATGAAGTCGAGCGTTTCTTCTCTCGTCGATGTCGTTACGTAGCTTGTAAGAATCGGAGATGGAGTACATGCTCAAATTCGAATTATTAGTATTTTTTGGACAGGCCATTGTTCTTACGACGTAGTAATACTAAATTCAACAAACTAAGATGATGAATAAAAACACAAGAAGCACAGTACTTGTTTGCTCGCGAGGCTGAAGCTACGGACGACGAGACTCGAATAAAACGGATTTTCGTTAGTATCGTCGACATTCCCACCCTCTCCGACGCTGCGTAATAAAATTATTCTGCGCGCGCAGATGAAAAAAATAAAAACATAAACTTTCTTAAAATTTTTCTTAAAAATTTAAAATAATCTTTACCCCGTAGAAGTCAGGAGAGGGGGTGAGAACAAGATAAATCGAGCAATTAAAATTGTTTTTTTATTTTTTTCTGAAAGGTTTTAATGTTTATCAGTCGTAGACTAATATTATGTGAGATTCCTTTCTAGTAAGTGGATACAAAAACAGAAGATAAAAGCGAAGTGAGAGATGCTTTTCGTGATAATTTGTACGGGGTCAGAAAAGCTGTTAGACCGATTATAGGGATGGTGATAGCTTAAAAGTTTTTGTCATCCCCACTTCTCTAAATTTTATGAGAAAATTACTTCTAGTAAAGGAGGCGGACGATTACCAAAATCGTCAAAAATCTATCGGCCTATGAAGGAACTAGGAATTTTTATCGAGTCTTTTCGTAGGAGAGGAATTTTTATGAATATCGCTGCAGGCATAAATAGCATGCTCTGATCGAGCTAAAGTTTAGTCCTACATTCAAACTCCGAAGTGAATTTTACTATTTGCGTGTTTTTAATTTGATTAACAATGGAACTTCGCGGGTTGCTAGGGAAATTTTTCATCGTAGCTAGCAACTTAAATAAAAAATTAGTTGCTGGCGATTATCTGACAAAGTTGTCAGATAACGATGAGAAAAATTATTCCGTTTTCGGGAAATTTATTGGTGAGTGCTCCAGTACACTAGTGTGTGTTATGCACAAACTGGGGCATTGCGGTGATGACGTGAGACTAAAAAATGTAATCGCACGTCATCTCGAAATACTCGAGTGCTTTGGTCACGAGGAGGATGACGCTGAAAGTCACATAGCTGACTTCAAGCGACGCATTGGACTAAGAGGTAAGCACTAATAATTTTTAAAATAGAATCTAATACATATTAGAAATAAAAGCTGACTTTATAATTCATAAATATTATTTTCTCTTTTATAATTAAATTATAATATTTATTTCATAGAAGCCGGCAGTATTGTGGGGTATGCGATACCGCATCGCAGGGATCGGCCGGTAGGACGACTCGCTTTAAGGAGACGTCGCCCTGCGAGAGAAGAAGGAGAGGAGGGAGTACCAGCGAGTAAGTTTTAGAGAAATAAATATTAACTAAGCGATTATAGAAATCCTGAATATTAAAATATTTTATTTTTTTCTAGGAAGAGCACGAATCGAAGAGGAAGATAATGTTCCGTCTCCAAATGACGTCCCCGTCATTGTAATCGGTAGGTATTTCGCAAATACCGAGAAATCTAGTTCGTATAATATAACGATAAAAAATAAAATCAATTTTGTTTTAGATGATGATGGTGACGATAACACTGATGGGGATGACACCGTGAGTCTAGCCGATTCCAGAGCACTGGTCTCACCGGGTTCCACAATTTTCATAACGTGTAAGTTTTTTAAAAAAATAAATTAGATGAATATAGAGAGAGTTAGCTATATACAGAGTTCAAAAATAATAATAATAATAATAAAAATTACTTTTTAGCTCAGGAAACCGAAGAGAAAATGATACAGGAAGAAATGGAGGAGAAAGAAGGGGAGGAAGAGAAAGAGGAGGAGGAGGAGGAAGAGGAGGAGGAGGAGGAAGAGGAAGAAGAGGAGCATAACATCGATAATGATGATAATGATGATGATGATGATGATGATGTTGATGATGATAATGATGCTGATAAGCAATGATAACAGCAGCGATAATGCTGCCGATAACATGGAAAATCTCCAACGAGAGTAGCAACGTCGATGACAACGGCGATGATAAAGAGGAGGAGGAGGAGGAAATAACTCAGGAAGCAACAGAGGAAGAAGATAACAGATATTACGTGCCTCTTGGAAATAAAGGTAATAATCTTTTTATTTTTTATTTTTAATTTATTTGTTGCTCGAGATACTTAAGCAGATATTTTTATCAGATTTCGTACTCCCCTGTTCTATCCATGTCGCCAGAATATTAAATTACATAAAAGAGAAACATTATTCTAACACGCCCGATCATGTAAACAACTGTAGGAATTATCTTGCCATGCAGTAATGTTACGAATAGTAGTATAAGTTTTTAACTTAATATAGCAATGTTGTGTGACGGA
>NW_017305672.1:910134-914044 GCF_001594115.1 Trachymyrmex septentrionalis
CAGCAGCAGCAGCAGCAGCAGCAGCAGCAGCAATATACACATCATCATCATCATCATCAGCTCGAGGAAAACGATCGGGATCGTCATCGCCGACAGGAGGAAGAGGAGGTTAAAGATAATTTCAATTTTATATAATTAAAGGCGGAAAACTCGCGTCGATTTAGGAATTTTGCGTTACTAGGGAGAGAGGCAACTTTCGCGATACGACCGCCACCCGAGGGTACTGATATCGTTCGTTGGATAGAAAACGAGTTCCGTGAAATTAGGACGTATGCGCTACATTCGTGCGAACCGAACGATTACATAGGATTATCGTTCGAGTCGGCGGATCTAGCGCGCGGTCCGGCGGGTCTATCGTTTCGTCCAGCACGCGACTTAACTCACGAGGACATATGGCAACTCGTGAGTTTGTTGGCGCAAAGTGCCGGAGGGTTCAATATCGCAGAAAATTTTATCGTACGCGTTTTTAAAGTCTCAGTACCCTCAGGTCGCGGACGTCAATCTAATAGATTGACTCGCGAAGACATAGCCAAACGCTCGATTTTACAAATAAATAACACAGATAATTTGTGTTTTCCCTGTTCGATCGTAGTGGCTCGCACATATCAAGAGCGAGGGCAACTGTGTACGGGGGAATTGCAAGAAAAATGGGAATCCATAAGATACCAGCGTTCTTCGTTACAGCGTAAGCTGGCCGAAGAATTAACGAAATCCGCTGGTATCACGATTCCCGAGGAAGGCTGTGGTATTCGTGAAATCGAGCAATTCCAACGGATTCTCGCTTCCGAAAATATTGCTATAATGGTATATAATTTTAGTACTTTCGGTCGAGGCGAGAATCCGATGTATGACGGCTGCTCGTTACTTTCCTCCCTAGGTCGCGAATCCTCGTGCTGTTTAAACATAATGTATTACGAGGGCTCGCGATTATAACCCTATACTAAATTTAAAAGCCGCCGCCGGTTCTCGTGGAGGATATTGCATAGCGTGCAACGTGGGCTTTCGTAACGACCGAGGGCATCGATGCACAAAAAAATGCCCACGTTGCTACGCCACCCCGTCTTGCAAGTTTCTCGACGTTGAGATGATTAAGTGCGATTCGTGCGCTCGCGTCTTTTTCGGGCGTCCGTGTTTCGATCGTCATCGTTTCGGTTGTCCCAGCTGTTATCAAATCAATCGCGAAAGAAAACATACGTCCGGGGTGTCGCGCGAAGATACAATCGACGCACGATACGAACGAACTCTCGCAATGACATGGCGTCTTCGACAACGAGGATATAGGGTGATAGAGAAATGGGAGTGCGAATTTTCATGAGAAAAGCGCGAAAATCACGAGATGCGCGCTTTTCTCGAAAATCATCCGATATTGATCAACCCTCCTCTCGAGGCGTTCTTTGGCGGTCGCACGGAAAATATCGTAACTCGATACGAAGTTACAGGTATGGAGAAAATACGCTACGTGGACGTGTGTTCTCTGTATCTGTACGTATTAAAAACGGGTACTTTTCCGTTAGGCCAGCCAATGATTTATATCGGAGAACAGTATTGGGAGCTGATTGGCGCAGCTCCGAATTTTAATTTTGATTGTGTCGAGAGTATCATTCGGTACACAGTACTTCCTCCACGCGATCTTTTTCATCCTGTACTCCCGTTCCGCGTATAAGATAAATTGTTGTTCGGGCTGTGCCATAGTTGCTGCGAAACGTTCTCGCAGGGTGAGTGCACTCACGATCTCCCCGTCGATCGTGAATTCGTAGGAGCGTGGGTATCCTGCGAATTGCGCAAGGCTCTCGAGAAAGGTTGTCTCGTAAAGAACGTGAGCGAAATATGGCAATTTAGAGTCACGCGGTTCGATCCTCGTACGAGACAGGTTGGTTTGTTTGCCGAATATATCAATAGTTTTTTGAAATTAAAGCAGGAAGCTAGCGGATGGCCGAGCGAATGCCTGGATGACGAGAGTAAGGAACAGTACCTTCGGGAATATGAAAAAACCGAAGGTATTGTTCTCGATAAAAATAATATCGCCCGAAATCCTGGTTTACGTTCGGTCGCAAAGCTCTGCCTGAATTCTTTCTGGGGTAAATTCGGCCAACGAACCAATCTGCCTAATACAAAGATCGTAAAAAATACGATCGTTTGGCAGCGTTGCTCACGAGTTCAGAGCACGAAATAACCAATATATTACCTGTCAACGACGAGGTAATATATGTTTCGTGGCGAAGAGACGGTCGCTCCTTCCGCGCAAACCAACCCGGTAATCGCGGCTTGGACGACGGCATAAGCGCGACTAATATTATATAAATATTTAGAGAAGTTAGGTAATCGCGTTTTGTGATACAGACTCTTGTATCTATGTAAACAGAGGCGAACAGAGCGAGTACGAGCCGCGTACGGGAAATTTTCTGGGCGATATGACGGACGAGCTCGAGAGCTACGGCCGGGGCAGTTTTATCGAGTCGTTCGTGTCCGGAGGCCTGAAATTCTACGCGTACGTCGTTCGTACACCGGAAAGTCGTCGACATGAGATCTGTAAAGTTAAGGGAATTACGTTATTAATTATAAGAACTCGCGTATTATAAATTTTAATAGTATTAGGAAATTAATAATAGATAATGAAAGAGAAAGTCGCGATGAAGAAGAAGAAAAAGAAGAAACGGGTGGAGTAGCGATAAATTTGTGTTTTAGCGCAATCCGTCGCACGGCGTTTCACGAAATCGTAACGCGAAACGAAACGAAGACGTGCGCACCGGTATTAGTAAAACGTAAATTTATTAATAATCGTTATTCCCTTCCGTATGGCTTCAGAAGAGAATAACGTCTTCTTCTTTTTCTTTCTTTCACTTATATTTTAAGCTCGCGAGTTTTTCGCTTATTCGCGTAGTATTTAAGCATTATGTAAGAGAAACATAAATTTAAGTTTTTTTTGTAAATAATAAATAGTCTAAGTATCCCACTTTTACGAAAAATTTTTTCATTTTATTAAAAATGTATCAAATAATTTAATGTAAAAATGTAAAAATATAAAAATGTAAATATTTAATTATAATAAAAATATATTATATTGTTTCTAAAAATAATTGAATTTTATGTAAGATAATTTTATATAAGAGTTAGCAAAAATATAAATAAAAAAATTTTAAATTACATATGTTTCCTTTTCTCCTTTCCTCTTTTTTTTGAGAAAAATATCGAATAAAAATATTTTTTTACTTGAAGGAAAACAAGAGGTGATTTATTACTTAATTCTAACCAACCTTTTTCCGATTTCAACGAAAAGCTTTCCCACGCAGCGACATCGCGGTAGTGGCATCGGTAAGCTTATCGACGACGATGTCGCGTACTCGTTTAATGACAGAAATATACGCCGATCGCAAATCTCTTTGACGCGCTCGAAGATAAGCTTATGCGCGTCGCGCCGCGGTGAGATCAGCTTTTCGCCAGCCGCGCTCTCCGCTGACGAGCTCACGAGGGTACGCTGGCGCAAGCACTCGTCCGCCGCGCGAAGGGGTCTCTATCGTCGCGTTGATCAGCTTATTTTCTCTTAAAATTATTTTGTTCACGCGTTCTAGAAATCAACGAAAATGACATTTTTCCTTTTTGCTTTTGAAGTCGCGCACGAAGATCGTTTGCTCATTTCGTAAAATGGACGTGCGTTGGAAACATCCTTGGACATTGATCGTATGCGGACCGACTGGCTGCGGAAAGACGGTCTTCGTGAAGGCTTTTCTCAGGCATTTATCTCTCATGTCCGACGTGTGCTTCGAGAGAATTTTGTTTTATTACGCGGAATGGCAAGAAGCCTATCGTCGATTACAATACGATACGCGTGTAAAAGAACAGCCCTGGGGATGCAGCAATACTAAAACGGCGAAGAAGAAGAATATAATTGAATTTCGCGAGGGATTACCCC
>NW_017305672.1:914378-929666 GCF_001594115.1 Trachymyrmex septentrionalis
GGGCCAAAAAAATGGTTTTAATTTCGACGGAAAATCTGGAGAGAATGCAGCACCAGCATCAGCTACGTCGGAATCCGACATCGTTCGTTGACGGAGAATCAAAAGAAATAGCAGTACCGCAAAATTCGGATAACACCTTGAGCTCTAATAACACAACGCAAACCCCGGGAACTCGTCTAACGCGACTCGACGCGGAGATGAGTCGTATTCTCAATTCCAGATGGCCTCGCGACGAAAGCGAGAGGTGGAAAATGTACAAAGAGGCATTATGGAGATACCTACGGTTTATCCGAGAAGCGCGAAGACAGAAAGACGTACGTAACGAAAACGAAAATGCGGAAGACAACGTTACACGAGATGCCTCCGATGATAACGAGAGCGATGACGTTTTTTACGATCTCACGCGAACATCCGATATACCAGCGCCATCACATTCCAACAGTAGTAACGCAGATATTACAGTGAAAAATTTCGAAATTTCGAGCGAGCATAATCGTATGATGAAAAGCATCGAGGAAATAATGGAAAGCGTACCGAAATCTTATCGTAATCATGCACACTTACTGATGAAACATTTGCTTCGAAAAGCTCCGCCCGATAAACTTAGTTGGGACGAGCACGGAATCGTGACTATAGATGGTAACGTCGTGAAAGATTCGAATATCGCTGACTTAATAAACGAAGCAATGCGCGAGAGAAAAACCGTGAAAGCAGTGGGTAGAAATCAGTTTGCACGATTACTCCGTGTGCTGAACATACCTTCTGCACTGGTGAGAAATAAAAGTTTATTGTCCGCGCACGCGGATGCTGTAAATATCGTAAAACTTCGTCCGCGCGCGAGTTCTACGCCTGTTACGTCGAAAGAGCAAGTTCCACGTCGATCGTATCGTCGAGAGCCCGAGGAGGGAGAAAAACGTAAAAATTACGAACAAGAAATAGACGAGGGAAGCTCACTGATTCTCTCTCGCAAACGAATAACCGATACCCCCGTATCTTTGCAAACGGGGAAAAGCCGGTTGCTCGGCTGGAAAAAATTGAGATAACGATGACGTTTGAAAAACTATACTACGATCCGTCGAATTATGCGAGTTATTCGGCGGTGGATAATCTAACTCGCGCCGTTAAACCGAATTTCTCACGGGGAGAAGTCGTACGCTGGCTCGAATCGCAAGACGCGTACACGTTGCACAGGCCATTGCACAGAAAATTTCCAAGATTGCATTACAACGTGACAAACATCGACGATGTGTGGGAGGCAGATTTGATCGAACTGCGAAATCTAAAAAGTTACAACGACGGTTATTCCTATCTGTTAGTAATTATCGATGTATTAAGCAAATATGTCTGGGTAGAACCGCTACGTGACAAAACGAGCAACAGCGTGATAAAAGCTTTTCAACGCGTACTAGCAAAAAGCGAAGGACGAGTACCCGTATACTTACAAACGGACAAAGGTAAAGAATTTGTCGCGCACCCAATGCAAAAATTCCTTAAAGAAAACGATATTCGTTTTCGAGTAACACGCAATCCCGACATTAAAGCCGCCGTTGTCGAGCGCTTCAACAGAACACTGAAGGAGCGAATGTGGCGTTATTTCACGCATAAAAATACGCGACGCTACGTCGATGTTCTACAGGACGTTGTACGCGCTTACAATCACACGCGTCACACGTCCACGAGAATGCAACCCGCGGTAGTAACGAGAGAAAACGCCCGTATCGCGCGTGAAAATATATCGCGTCGTTGGAAAAACAACATATTGAAGAAACGAACGCGAAAGATTAAATATCGCGTTGGAGATCTCGTTCGTATCAGTAGGGCGAAAGCAGCCTTCGAGAAAGGTTACGAGGCTAAATGGAGCGAGGAAATATTTCAAATTTATCGTATTCTCGATTGGCGAAATCCTCACGTGTACGAGCTACGAGATTTAGCAGACGAAGTCATAGACGGTATTTTTTATGAGCAAGAATTAGCACGAGTCGAGAAGAACCTAGAGGAAGAACAATTTATCGTTGATCGCGTGATAAAGAGTAGAGGGCGAGGAGCTAATAAACAAGTGCTAGTTAACTGGCGCGGTTACCCCAGTAAGTTTGACACCTGGATTCCGGCATCGAGTTTAATTTCTCTTCGCGATGGAGGAGGAACAATTTCTTCTAGTACTCCCGAGTAACAGTAGTATGCGCCATTTTCCTAATAATACAACGTCGTCCTTCAGCACGGAATTACCTCACGCTATAGTGTTGCACGGAGAATGGGAGGTTGCGATAAGTGAGATTCAATTTCCTTGCACCTTTTTACACGTGCGTCATAACGAAAATGTGATCAGATTCGTCGACGTTAAACCCGACGAGGAAACGAATGGCCCGTTTACGGCAAAAGAAGCTCCATTTCCAAATGGAATTTACAACGATATCCACGAGCTTATTAAGGCGATTAATATCGCTTGTAAAGAGGCCGAGTCGCATTTTTATTTCGAACAGCAAAGCGCGTCTGGCGGCAAAGTCTACATAAGTATTAACTGCGACGAAAAATGCAAATTGTTGCATCATATAAACTTTTCCGATAATCTTCTACGAATGCTGGGCTTCTCAGCAGCAATTTCCGGTAATCATCACTTTTATCCCAAGCTAGCGATACGTAAACCTAATTCCAATGAGACAGAAGAGAAAGTTTTTCTTACTACTGGATTTGATAAGAAGACGGGGCAGCGACATACAGTCGGTTATTGGAGTAGCGAACCCTATAGTTTGTGGCGTGCTATCCCTGATAAAATGTTCGTATATTGCGATATTTGTGCGCCTTATATAACAGGCGATGTGCGTACTCCTCTTCTCAGAATAGTACCGATCGAGATACGTAGTCATAATTACGCATTTGGTGCAAATTTGGTGAAGCATTTCTCATTTCCAAATTATATCCCCTTGCAGCGAACAAATTTCAGAACGATCGAAATAGATATAAGAGATCATCTTGGAAATAAAATTCCATTCGAATTCGGTACGCTGACTGTGACACTGCACTTTAAACGTAAGCAATAACTTTCTTTCGTACGCGCGAACGCGAAGGTAACGCCAGTCTATAGTTAACAACTCGCGATGGAATATGAGGAGCATTTTGACGCGCGGGATACCGGTGGCAGAGGTGGAATTTCACGTGTTTTCGTCGGTTCACCCTATCAGCGCGGGCATGGAATCGGAAGCTTTCTCGGTGGGTTATTTAGAAAAATACTACCTTTTCTAAATAGGGGTGCGCGTGCTGTAGGAAAAGAAGCTTTACGCGCTGGAATTAACGTGATAGATGACGTCGAAAATAATAAGCCGTTAAAGGAAGCGATCAAAAGTCGACTCGTGGAATCGAGGGGTAATCTGAAGAGAAAAGCCAAAGAAAAAATAAGCTCGCTGATGAGGGGATCCGGATATAAAATATCCACGAAATCCGCAGCGCTTCAGTTTCCACTCGGTGGTCGAGATAGAAATATCGCGCATCGTAAACGCCGTCGGGGGGTCAAAAGAAAATCATCGAGAAGTATCACAGGGAAGAAGAGCAAAAAAGTGACGAAGAAAAAGAAAATTCGTGCTGCTGGAAGAAAAACCAAAAAATCATCCGCTAGGAAACATCGTGGCAAGAAACGCAACGTATCCGACATATTCTCTTAATCGAGATACGATTTTGCTGTTGGAGAAAAGCATATCCTTCTTCATATCCACTCGAGCGAGTGTATAAAGAGCGAACTCGATCTCTTCTCTCTGCCACCTACGCAAACCAGCATTGAGAGTTCGCAATGGATTTATTACAAACCCGTAACTTCGCTCGCAGACGACTCGCCCATAGAATTCGTCATACCCGGACATGGAAAAGACTATCTGGACCTCACTCACACCATGTTGAGCCTTCGCATACGCGTAGAAAGCGAGCGCGAGAAGATCACGTCGGTCGCACCCGATGGCGAGGCAAAAGTAGGAACCGTAAATCATTTATTGCATTCCATGTTCAACCAAATCGACGTATTATATATTTCAATCAAAAGCTCGTATCGCCACCAAACAACGCTTTCGCGTACCGCGCGTACATCGAAGCGTTATTAAATTATGCTTCACCCGCAAAAACCTCCCATCTAACCTCTTATGGAACGCGGATATCCTTATTACATGGACGACACGTTAGATGCGTCAAATCCAAATACAGCGCTCGAGAGACGCGCGCAATACATTCGAGGAAATCGCGCGCTAGATCTCATTGGTCATCTTCACTGCGACGTTTTCAATCAAAATAAATTTTTGATTAATGGAGTGGAGGATAGAATGAGACTCGTACGCTCGAAAAATTCATTTTGTCTTATGGAGAGAAGAGCAAAAATAAGCCCGGGCGTGCTCCTCACACACGCCAGAATGCTGAGTAAAACTACCGCCAAGTATCCCCTTACAAAGGTCGAAGTTAAAACATTCACGATACACGCCGGCGTTGTGAGGGAATCGATAGACAATGCAATACTCGGACAGCTACCAAAACGAATAATAGTCGGCTTTGACGATAACAAAACATTTAACGGTGATAGAAAATTAAACCCGTTTAATTTCAAAAATTACGGAATAAATTTCTTTTCACTGTACGCCGATGGCATGCAAATTCCGAGTAGACCGATACAACCAAATTTTTCGAAAAACGTCCCGCTCTACGCTGAAGCTTATCACACATTATTCTCCGGAACCGGTATCCACTTTCTGAACGAGGGTAATTCTATAAGTAGAGACGATTACGCCAACGGCTACACTCTTTTCGCTTTCGATCTTACTCCCGATCTATCCGCTAATTGCGCGGGACATTGGAATCTCGTAAAACACGGAAGCTTACGATTAGAAGTGAGATTCGAAAAAGCTCTTTCTGCGACTATTAATTGTATCGTCTATGCCGAGTTTGATAACGTTTTAGAAATCGATTCCTCGCGTCAAGTTATTGTCGACTTTTCCGGTTAGTTACGAGGGGTAGAACGGCTCTCGCGAGAAAATTATTTTCCCTCCCCCTACTACGCATTTTTTCCCCCGTCTAATTGGACGTGAGAGTACGAAAAAGCTTCAGTCTTGTTCGTGACACCAACGCCAGCGTTTCGTGACGTAAAAGAGTAGCGAAAATTCGGATATAATATCATAATGGATATAGTCATCGACATACAAGGTTTTCGCGATGTCGAAGAAAACTTTATTCCGAAAGAAGTCGCGGTTCTAGCGATTAACGCTGCGATCACCGGACATTGGATTATGACGTCACCCTGTCCATTTGAAGATTTACCCGTGAGAGCAAAACGAGAAAACAACTGGCTCACACGAAATTATCATGGAATCGAATGGTTCGATGGAGACGTCAATCCAAAAAACTTTACGATACATCTGCGTGACATTACACGACACGCTCGCTACATCTATACCAGAGGACAAGAGAAGACTCGATATCTGAGCAATCTACTTTCTAGAAACGTATATAATCTGGAGGGAATTTCGCCGGCTTTCAAAAATCTACCAGATTTCGAGGACCGTGGACAACGCTGCACGCATCACGGATTTCGAGCCAGCGCTGAATCATGCTGCGCCTTACGCAACGCTTACAAATTGAAATGCTGGCTAACTGTACGACATAGCAACAATTCAAGTTATGATAACCTTTCCTCGGGAAATTGGAGCGAGAGCGTCTTCGAGAGCGAAGAAACCGACAGCGAGAATTCTTCAATTCAATTTAAAAATCAAAAACACGATATCGCTCGCAACATTGAAGCGCGGAGAAAAAACATCGCGACGAAAAAGACGAATCAAAGCGCGGACAAACAAGTGACAGAAGAGGAGAAAAAAGACCTCTCAAAATTCGACTCGTGGACCGATAGAGATAAAGCTAACACCAACGTCTCGTAAGCATCGAGCATTTTAGGGAGCTCCACGTTGCATACACCAGCAATAGAGGTACACTTTGAATTAACGCAAACATTTCCTCTCTCACGCTCTCCGACGACGAGAAATGAATTCGCTGGAAGTTTTAAACGCATTACATCATCTCCGTGTATGACATGCGGGGGGACTATCCTGCCGATCGACTGCCGAGGGTGTGGACGAGGTCGACCGCCATTGTCGCTAACACGAACGATCACGATCGATCCGGGCAACACTGGGTCGCCTTTTACATCGATGAGGGACAGGAACGTATTTTGATAGCTATGGCTTGCCGCCCTTGGATCCAAGATTCCTCTTACGACTTCGACGAAACTCCACCACGTATCGCTGGAATACGACAACGCTGCAAGGAATACTTTCTCAAACTTGCGGACAATACTGCTATGTATTTCTATATTATTTGTGTAATGGCTATAATCTTAATCAGTTTCTTGATCTGTTTACCTCTGATTGTAAGCGAAATGATCGTTTGATTGTACAATTATTTCATAAAATTTTTCTTTATTGTCAACATAAACTCGTAAATTCTCATGCTGTATGCCGTCATGTTCAAACGTGTACTCTTTTAAAAAAATAAAATAACTATTTGCAATATCTTTTTTAAATAAACGTTTTTGAACTTGTAAATATTGCCTTGTTTCTTACTCCTACCCCTTCAACCTCATTTACAATAGATACATTTTCCCCGTATTACAGACTCAGATAATGTACATTAAATACACAAAATACAGAAAGAATTTTTTAAAGCAATGCTCGAAGACGACGCGCCGCAACTGCTGAACGTGTTCGTTCCTGTTTTACCTTCCCCCCCAAAATTCTTCCGAACAAAGGCAAGTCTCTCTCTAGGCCTACAAATTTTCCGTATAAGATTTCCTTTATCAGACATTCACCGAATCGCCTACACGTCGCAGACGTTGCCTCCCCGCAACAACAAAAGCGACCATCATAAGATTAGACCGATATTCATCCCCCTCTGTTCGTACTCTAGCCGCGTGACAAAGAATGACTGAAGTCCAAATCCCCACTCACCATTTTTCAAACCTCTATTTCGTCTAAGGCCCTCTACCACCCACCCTCTCCAATCGTCTTTTAGGTAGGTATGGGGCGAACCAATCAAATCTTGGGTGAGTATAGGGCGAACCAATCAGAACGCGCCCTTTTGCCTGACTGACCCGTCTAGGCCACGCCCATGGCGCCAGAGGGAGACGTGGAGGGAGTTTGTTTTGACGCCCCATGGCTGCCCATATACTACTCATAATAACAATACTTGATAAGTGCGACATACATACCGGAGTTACCCTAATATCATCATATACTATGTGTATGTACATACGTACCGTTCGTGCGTGTGTGTGTGTGTATGTGTTTATTAATATACTTATATCTATATAACATTACATATATTTGTATACAATGTATTAAATATAATTAGTTTTGTAAGATGTACATAAGTAAGCACAACAGAGCGAATATCGATATAGGAGGTGTGTGGTTCAGTGGAAAAGTAGCAGCCTCAAGGAGCAGACTTGGGCCTCGGTTTGAATCTCGACAGGAGCGGAGCTGATTTTCTTGTGCTATCGGTTATGTCTTTCTACAAATTACGTAAGTTCTAGTGGTGAAAACGTGCAATGTAAGTGACTAAATGAGTATTTTGCACTCCTATATGTTTTTTCACTTCAAATTTACGTATTTACCACTAAAAAATACTCGTAATGTATACATTTTCATCACTCAGATATACTCGCGTCCTGCATGAGTACAATCCGTTTTAACCACTCATTTTTACGGAAAAGTTATTATTTGCAACTCCTAAAAACGGAGTCATACTCATTGAGTAAAATGCACGTTTTCATTCACTCAAATTAATCGTTCGCGCGGACTAAAAACGGGCTAAAAACGGTGAAAAATTTTTATAAGTGTTTTTAATACCTTTGATATAAAATATGTCAAAAAGCTGGTGGGCTGGAGCAATTCTACTTACAAATTTGTTTTCAGCAACAAAAAATTCTATAGATGTCACTTACTTTTTTGGCTGCTCTGTGCAAGAAATAACAATTACACTGAAAAGAAGGGAACTTCCGTAAATTTGTAGATAAATATAACATTTTGGGGACTGCTAATGTAATTTAAATAATCACTTACATGTAGTGATTTGTGAAGTCGCAGATAATGAATCTGAAATAAAAATTATGACATATAATTTGTTTAAACAATTATTGTTTTACATTATAAATTTCATTTGAATAAAAATAATAGCATTAATTCGATTCTGTGGAAAGATATATGTAAGTAGTGCATTTTATTATTTTTTCGCCATCCCATTTGTTGCAAAAAGAAATACAAGAAGATGATTATTTACATATTATAAGTGTCGTTTACTAAGTCCGTATAAAGTCTAAAACATGGCACTACTAGTGCATATCGAGATTAGAGAATATCGGATTGAATTTGAACATGACTTCAATTGGGAGAATGTCACGATACTAGATAAAGAGCGTTTTCTTAATACATTTAATATCTGAGTGTCTTCAACTCAACATATAATGCAACAAAATAGTTTCAATTTACGTTCAGATACAAAGGATATACTCGTACATCGAACTTCTACACAATTATTAAAAGATATTAAATAGTTATATTTTGTCGATTTATACATATTATTGTTTATGTATTGACATTGTTCTTTTTTCTTTTTATTTTCCTTGTTGACTTGATGTCTTCCTTATTATATTAAATGTATATTAGTCATATTTCATTCAAGCTGCGATCAATATGCGTTTTCTAACTGGATACTCTTTAGTGATTATAAATTTTAATTGGTGTTGATCCAATCGAGACTAATTCCTTCTATGTCTTGGGATGAGTCATCGGTTTTTAATGTTAATTCTGTAATTTCTTGGACAGAATGATTTCGAAATATTTATAAGATAATTGTTTTAATGTTTCGAATAGATTATAACATCAAATCTGTTAATCTGATGGTGATTATCTATTGGACATGAAGGATCGATATTTTAAAATTGTATTGTTGAGGATGGTTCCAAATTGAACTAAAACGTACTATTTTCTGTTTTTTGTAATAAAGATTTAAGATTGCGTATTAATTACCACGCTGACTCTCACTCGTACTAAGTTTTAAATTTTTTATTCTAAATAACATATGAGTTTTAATAAATTGTAGTAATAGTGTACCCTTCCCATTAATCCAGAATGGTATAAATCATGTTAAAATGCAACATTTTATGAGATATTTAATTGTTTACGATTTTTCATGCTCGTTATATATGAGGGCAAGTGAATAAGTTTTTAGAAAAACATAGTAAAAAGTTTCTTTGATCGATTTATTTTTATTTATCAACATAGTTTCCTTTCAGTTCGATACACTTCATAAAACGATTCACCAACTTTTTCAAGCCGTCCGAATAATATGATTTGTTCAACCCTTCAAAATAAGCCTCTGTTTCGGTGATGAGCTGCTCTCTGGTGATGAATCTCTTTCCTCCGAACCATTTCTTTAGAAAACAGGAAATAGTCGTAGGGGGCTAAATCTGGTGAATATGCTGGATGGGGAAACAATTCGTAGCAGAATTCATTGAATTTGGCCATCGATGCCGGGCACATATGAACCCGTGCATTGTCTTGATAGAAGAGCACTTTCTTCTTCGCGCCAAATGCGAACGTTTTTTCTTTAAAATGTTGTTGAAACGGTCCAATAAGGCTGCGTAATAGTAATTGCCATTGATAGTTTGCTTCGACGGAAAATAATCGATATGAATTATACCGCGTGCATCCCAAAAAACTGTGGCCATTACCTTTCCGGCCGATTTCACGGTCTTCACCTTCTTCGGAGCTAGTTCACCCGGTGAAGTTCATTATTTTGACTGTTCCTTCGTTTCGGATGTAAAGTAATGGATCCATGTTTTGTCCACAGTAATGAATCGATGCAGAAATTTATCTGGATTACGTTGAAACATCTCCAAACATTGTTTTGAAATCGTCACACGGTCACGCTTATGGTCCACAGTGAGCAAACGCGGTATCCATCTTGCCGATAGCTTTTTCATATCCAATTGTTCGTGCAAAATTGAAATCACTGTGCGATGTGATATGCCTGTGGCCTCAACAAGCTCGCGCACTTTCACTCGTCGGTCAGTCAAAACAATATCGTGAACTTCATCGATGATTTCTGACGTAGCAGCCTCAATTGGACGTCTCGAACGAGGTGCATAACATGTAGATGTACGACCACATTTAAATTCATTCACCCAATTGTATACAGTCGCAAACGCTGGTGCAGATGTGCTATGAACATTATCCAACTTGGCTTTGATTTCTTTCGGCGTAAAACTTTTTATATTCTCGTAAAATGTAGCTTTTATAATAACGAACAAATCTAGCCCTGAACGAGACTAAAATGTTCGTTAGTTTATGCAAAAAGTCATTTGTCCACTAAAAATTTGTTTGCGGAAAACTTAATTTCTTTATTTTTGAGCAGTTGCACAAAAATTTACAAGGGGAAAGATTTTTCTTCTTTAAGAATTGCACTATCACGTACACTTAATATTGTAACAAAACAATTTTTTACAGTTAAACTATTATAAAACGACTTTAAAGAGTGGGTATCTTTTTCCCACTATAAAAAATTAAATAATTCCATTAAGATGCATCATATCAAATAGCTGTGTGAAGCATTTGACATCTGACATTTTTCTATGAATTCAAAAAAAAGATTATCCTCGGATTATTTATAGGAACCCAGATAAAAATTTTTTTTTTAAATATTATTGTGATTTTAATTTTTAAGATTAAGAGTTCTGTCTGGCATTAATTAGTCAAGAAAAGATTAAATTTGCTGTTAAAAAATTCTCGAATTTTTTGCTGCCGAAAAAGTTTATTTAAAACCGTTAAAAAGTTGAAGAACGCGAGCAAGGTAGTGCGCCAGGCTGAATGAAGGAAGCCGGCGCGCAGTTGAGTGGAGAAGATCGGATCGCTCGGCAATTCGCACGTATTTGATTTCGTGCGTTAAAATTAGCTAAATTTACATTTTCTCAGCAATAAATTGACGTGGAACATGATTCTTTTTTAATCTGGAGTAGCTCAACGAGATATATAATAAAAGATTTAAGATTGCGTATTAACTACCACGCTGACTCTCATTCGCTCTGATTTTTGGATTTTTTATTCTAAATAACATATAAGTTTTAATAAATTGTAATAATAGCGTACCTCTTCTATTAATCCAGAATGGTATAAACAAATAGTTGAACCAAATATTTTGCAAAGTAATTGTAACCATAAAATTTTTAGTTTTTTGTTTCTTGAATTTTTATTTTTTTAGTTTATTACTCAAAAATCGCATTTAAGTATGAAGTGCATGTCTGATTAACAAATTTAAGTCACATTAGCTATGTTCCTTTATTTAATGTACTGTAAAAAGTGTCTAATTGAACAATTAAATGTACAAATTATCAGTACAAAATTGTTTTTGTGAATTTAATTTCAGATGCAAGTGTTACGTCCGGACTCCACAGTTCTTTTCTTCGACTAAAAACTTTCGTCATCTCCATAAAAATTATTAACCAGTAATACCGATAGACCATCTGTTACAATAGTGACGAGCCAAATAATATTTCAAGCTAATAATCCATTCGGGACAGAACCGTTGGGTTAGATGGATTTGGAACCAAGTGCCAAATAGGCGAACCTTATCCCGAGGAACGGGAAGAATAAATAGATTAGAATTATAAAATAAAACAGCAGTTGTGCGCAATAAATGACACATGTGGCTCGAACCTATTGGACATCCGGCAAATGGTCGATGACGAAAGTTGTCTTAGACACATATCCCTGTATCCCATTTCATAACCGATATCCCTAATCCTAATCCTAATCCTGGATTGGCCCAGCAGCACACGTGTGCTCTGCACTCGGCACCACTAACTCGCCAATATAAAAAGAGAGGCCCTCCACGAGGAACAGCAGTCAGCAGTCAGAACTCAGCAGTCAGCAGTCAGTTATCAGTCAAACTCCATCTCCGAAATTGCCGGTTCGCGATACACGTTAGTTACGTCAGTAAAACTCCACCTCTGACACAAAACTTTGCCGATCTGTGATCTTAACCGATCATAGTGGTAAGCCGCGATCCGTTAGGTCGAGTGATCTATTTGTTATTACTGTCAAGTAATAAGAGTGACTAGACCGGAGCCTCCACATCCGAGTGGCAACCTTCCGGAGTGCTGAAACCAACGATTTCGGCCGCTAGATCCACCCACATCCGCAGAACAATAGTAAGTCCCATCCACACACACACACACGCGCGCGCGCGTGTGTGTGTATAAGAGACCACTATAATTTACACTAAATTATAGTGCAGCGCCCAAACCGTCCTTTCAAAGGGTGGCTTCGAAGCCGGATCTACCGGGAGGCACGGAGACTCTTGGATGAAGAGTACAAGAGATACCTCGGGAAGAGTCGTCCGGCCGAGGATCGCTTACCACCACTATCATCCTCGTCACCACCGGCTCCGCCGGCTAATCAGGCTAAAGTTATACCTCCTCCGCCTCGAACACCTTCACCTCCTCAGCTACCTCCTTCTTCTCCCCCTCGATCTCCTTCACCCGCGTTTTCGGACGCTCTTACAGAGAGAATCTTTCCCGATACTCCTCCACAATCATCCGAATCATCCCACCCAATTTCCCCCAGAAGAAGTCCATCTCCGACGAACTCCACGGATAGCGTGGAGTTCCTAGAGGAAATTCTTCCACCCCCACCTAGATCCTACTTCCGGATCCTAGAGAGTGACACCTTTGAGTCACTCATCTTCCAATTCCCGCGGATTACTACCGCATCCATCCCTCAGGGGGCCTACATAATCGGCCCTCATTATTTCGATCCTGAGGAAATCCGCAATGCTATCACTGGTCAAGCCTCAACCTCCAGTATCCCCGTATTCCTCCCGAATTCCACCCATGCAATCCTAGTTCCAGTAAGATTCTTTTACAATCTTTTCCCTCCTTCCTCCGTTTCCATCCTTGAAATATGTTAAGCCAAACCTAGCCTAACCTCTAACATAGTCACATACAATGTATAGCCATTATAGTAGAATAGACAATACTGTAGCCGTTATAAAATAGTAATGTTAGCAATGTATAAACTAGATGTAATAAAATCATGTTATTCCTCTCGCTCTCGTCATTTACTTTTAAAACCCGCCTAAGATAAAACCTCGTAATCACTAAACCTTGCTCTTTCAAAGCTCGCACGTGATCCATTCGCGAGTTAAAGGGATTTTCCTTGACTCGAAATTCGGACCGACGATCGCATCGCCCGTAGGAAACAGGTTGTCATAGCGTCTTTAAAGACATTGACCCATATTCCGAAGCGGGCAATAAAAAGGGTGCGCTCGACTCGCAGTGTTTGCTTCCGGGCAAATACCTGCGAGACTAGAGTCTGACCTTCCACGCTCCATCCTTTCTACTCCCTTCTCTCTCTAAATCCATTTTTCCGGAATTTGGACGTAACACAAGTATAGCATATGTAAAAAAATTATTAAGTAATTTACCAAATGCTAGTGTAACTGTTGAATATACAATAGTCGCAAAATATATTTTTCGTATAATACTAATTTACTTTTACATTTCCGAAAATTAATGTTATATCTTCAACAGTTACGCTAACATTTTGCGAGAATTTTGTTTTTGCGTTTAGATCTCAATGAACAGAGAGCGAGTGAAAAACAGGTCTTTTTCGGTTTTGTTTTTTTTTCTACTGACTAATAAATCGATTTTAATGTTCTCTTATTTTGTAGGTATTTTGAATACCTACATTTTTTACCGAACTTTTTTCCATACAATCAATATTTTTTGTTTCATACACGAAATACGTGCTTTTTACAACTATTCGATTCTTTTTCGCATATTTTCTTCACAAGTCTCGAGTCTTAAACATACGCATTTCTTTTCTGATGGCCTTTCGAGACTTTCGTGAAACTAAATACTGGTTTATAATTTTTTTCCGGTAAAATTCTGCTTCTACTAAACTATTCTTGCTACTCAAGCTTATGAAGGAGTGATATACTGTATAACGCGTAAAAAATCGTAAATAATTAAATATCTTGTAAACTGTTGTGTTTTAACATGATTTATACTATTCTGGATTAATGGGAGGGGTACACTATTACTACAATTTATTAAAACTTATATGTTATTTAGAATGAGCCTCCTGATAACGGATCTGAAAAGAGGGACCGGGCTCCGCGAAACTCGTAAAATGCCAATCAACCCGGAAGGAATAACAACTTTAATGCGGACCCGAAAAAGTGATAAGATTGCATAAATGTACCGAAGTCACGCGATAATAAAATCCAAGCCTTCTCGTCAAACTGACCAATAATTTCATCTTAAGAAAACAGTCGCCACGTCGCGTTTAAAAAATCATAAAACGCATGGAATAACTTTCCACAGTAACATTATCTAAGATCGGACTCGCGACTGACAATGATTGCCCGGCACGTAAAACTATAATAGTTGTACACGACAATCGCCTGTTTACCTAACCACATTTTCCGCGAGAATAACAAATTCGTCATCTGTCTGGAAAAGCAATCTTGCTTTTTAGAGGAAAACGTAAATCATTTCTTTTCTTCTCAAAACTCCTTTAATGATGCACTTTAGATAGAACGCTATAAAAATCATAAATCTGGCGTGACATTGCAACTAACTATTGCATCCTAGACAAAGGGCACGCCTTTTTTTCGGGGTATAATATAAATAGAGGTCTTGTGGAAGCGCAGAGCGTCAGTGTACTCAATGTAGTCAGTATAGTTAGTTTTAGTCACTACGGGAGTCGAAAAAGTCAGTCCACATCAGTTTTAATCAGTACGAAAGTCGAAAAAGTTCAGTCCATGTCGCGCCAGTTCGCAAAAGAAAACCAGTGCCTTTTCCGACTATATTTTGTCGCGCATCTCAGTACTCGTCATACGTCTTGTGCTATCATCCAGGCATCAATCACTAGACCACCCCCTTGGCGCTCTTGGGTGGACAGCGGGCCTGCTCGTCGAGTAACGTCAGTCCGGGATCCCGTAAATCAACCACCGAAAGTAAGTCGTTTGTTATTCCTTCCGAGCGTGCACGCGCCTTCCCCGTAACACACATATACACGTATATACATGTATATATATATATATATATATCTGTTATAGGACAGCGACAGGAGTAGCGCTGGAAGTCCCGAACCGGCGACAGGTGGTGCACTTCACGAACACCAAATGATGATAGATGATATAAAGAATTCACGAAAGAGGCGACGGAGTCCGTCACCTGAAAATCTCCATCAAGCGAAACGCGCGGCAGTA
>NW_017305672.1:930172-938072 GCF_001594115.1 Trachymyrmex septentrionalis
GAGTCTGGCGGCGATGCGCTTCATACCCAAAACATTAACCAAAATGTGTTGAGTCGATCCATAAGAGATGTTGAGAGCTTCTGCTATCTCTCTAATGCCAACACGACGATTTTCAAGCACAATTTCCTTCACTTTTTCCATGTTATCGTCGTTAACAGAGGTGGATGGACGACTCGCATGAGACAAGTTTTCTATGACCTCACGACCCTCACTGAATGCTTTATGCCACTCAAATACTTGCGACTTACTTCTCGATAGAGTAGACTCCCAAAAACACTTCTGCAACATTTTCAATGATTCCGTAGCCGTAATTCCATTGGAAACACAAAATTTCAAGCAAACTCGTTGTTCAATTTTTTTTTTCATAGTAAAAATCGCCAGAGAAACTTTTTGCGTCGTAAACAAATGGCTGCCAAACACACACTAACTGACGTATCCCGCTCAAATTTCACACGAATGTCATAGAAGGTTGTACCAATTTAGAAAAAAAAAATGTTTACCGATTCAATTTACGCGCGCGGTTTAAATGGACCAGTCCGGGTCAAATTTGATCAGATGGTATACTCGTATATGCATGTACACAAGCATATAATTATTTTTAACCCTTCAGTTATAGTGCTCGTCAGTAACGCAAAAAAGTTTCGAGGGCGAATCCCTTACATCCGGGGCAATATGCGGGGCCGTTCAGCGCAAAGCGTATCGACTGATGACTTTTTGGAAATTTCATATTCGCTGAGCATCAACGACCGACCGGAGCCTCTTGATCTTAGCTCCCCCCCCCCCCTTTGTACTTGATCCCACTATCGGGGAAATCCTAAACTATTCCCCTTCTTCCCTCGAGGACCGAATTCCTCTCCCTCCTTTCTACGAAGAGTGACTCCCTCCCTCTCCTCCTAAACCCTTCTCCATTTCAACCAAATCCCGCGCCGATCGACTGGGATCGGCTTTATTCCTCCCCTACCAACAAGGGAGATAGACTGATGACAGTCTATATTCCCGGAAACCCTTACCATATATAGTCCAATATAAGTACCTCATCCCGATGTGCTCCTGCACCACCTTTCTTGCCTCTAATCCTCAATAACCCTTTTCCCTTTTCTCCTGTCTCTCCACACACACACACGCACACGCACACGCACACGCACACGCATGCACGCACGCACGCTCGCACGCACTCACACATACACATACACACACACACACATACACACACACACACACACACCTTGTAAACACATGTATGATAATATTTTTATTTTATTTTACATAATGTCTGTAAGCTCAATAACCTTAGTCAAATAAATATAAGCTAATTGTTAATTAAAAATCGCTAGCTTTCATCTTTTTTTTTAGTTACCCTTCGCTTCATTCATCCCTCTAATTCCTGAGATCGTACGAGGTCCAATCCCGGGTCAAAAGGATTAAGTTCCTTGACCCAAAAAGTAGGACCGACGTTCGCACTCTCTCTCGGAATAGGTATCATAGCGTCCCTTCGGGACGTTGACTTGCATTCCGGGACCGAAAAGATGTGTACGACTCACGGGTGTTCGCCTCTCCGCGAATACCTGCGAGATTGAGTCTAGCCGTCCTTCCACACTCTCTCCATTTTCCCTCTTTGTCTCATTGACTTAGTTTTAAGGGTTTGGACGCAACACATTTCGTTTATTTCTTATTAATCCGATATAATAGTGATAGAATCATATATTGTAGAAAAGCTTGTGATTTCCAATAAGTATTCTATCATTTATTTAATATAAGATATAAAACGATAGAAATTTATAACTTTTTTATCTGTCGTGGATTTAATGTCCGATAGGTACGATAGGTCCTGATAAAAATTATATAGGATTTCTATCAGATTTCTATAAATTTCTATCGTTTTTTACCGGATTTTTTAAAGTAGAGTAAGTAAATGCGTAAAAGTACTATTATTTAAATTCATCTATACATTTCTTAAAAATAATAATTTTTTTTTCAGATATGTGGGCGACGTTCTCATGTGACAGGCTGTATATTATTTGTTATTAATAAGTTTTATTTGCGTAATAATAATTACGCTTGACTCCTGTACGCCTTTTTATATTTATTATTTTATTGTACTTATCAGTATTTTGTTTATCTTAAATATGCAATTTAGCAACATTAATAGCGTTAACACGGAAATCGCTAATTGAAAATAAACTATAACATAATGTATTAATTTTTTACAATTAAATATTAAGAATGAATGTTTAGTAATAGAAACATTTAATGAAATTTACTTGACAATTTTGAAGACAATTATTAACCTCTTCATGCACACAATTCAAAAGAAATTTTGAGATGAAGGGACAATAGGAGTCAGGTGCGGTAGTCGTTACGCAAATAATATACAGATACAACACTCTTTATTACAATAACGCATCTACATGTTTTGACGCATTTTTGAGCCCTCTTCAGAGACATAAATTATCTTTATACAATGCATACGTAATAACTATCTTGTCATATTGAGCTCCCTCCGCTACACAAAGAATCCTATATCAAAATTAAATTCGGAATGTTACGAAGAAAAGAGAAGAACAATTTTTAGAATATATCACAGAGATGAAATTTGGAAGACTTTAATAGATTTATAATTCACAATAAGAAGCTCATCATGAACATAAAACACTATATCGCAAACAATAAACAACAATTATCTGATCAAAAACTAGTTTTCCCATATGGGTAATTCTTTTACAAATCGAACACCTGTCTGATCGACACCTCTTCGATTTGACTGAAACTTTTTTTACGGATTCTATGTCGAAAAAAAAAGAGATACGTGTCCGAGGAATTTTTTTTTTATTTGCATATTTTCGATAATACAAGTGATCGAACATTTGAGAATGGCAAGTTTTTTGGCTTGGAGACTCATTTTCACATAAATCCATAGGTCCGAATCTTTAAGAGCTACAAAATTTTCACCAATTGCACTTTTGTAGCTGAAGGACTGAACTGTAAGAAAAAAATTTTTTTTACAAAAAATACTAACAAATTTATATTGTTATTAACAATTTAATTGTTTAAATCGATTTTTAACAAACGCCCCCAAAACGAATCAAGTTTTTAGTATTTTTATCGCATTCTCCGTCAAATTTTACGTCAAAAACATGTTTTCAAAATATGGTACCTTTTCAATTATTATTGTTAAAATATTAATTTATATAGCGCGTAACGGCCAAAAAAACGGTTTTTTGCTAATAAAACGAAATCTGTAACTCGTATCAAAAAAAGTTAAATGTAAAAGTTGTAGATAATTGACAGATCTACAACTTTTCTCAAAATTTTTTTTGACATAACCTCAAAATTTTAAATTAAATTGCAAAAAATGTTAAAAATCAGCTTTGTAACAATTATTTCTTGACAATTTGCATAAAAAAAAGTTTATGGGTAATTAATTTCGAATCGAATCTCCTGACATGTTAGAAAATCAATCTTGATTGAAATCAAGATTGGTTTTCTAACATGTCAGGAGATTCGATTCGAAATTAATTACCCACTTGTATTATCGAAAATATGCAAATAAAAAAAAATTCCTCGGACACGTATCTCTTTTTTTTCGACATAGAATCCGTAAAAAAAGTTTCAGTCAAATCGAAGAGGTGCCGATTAATTTTCATCAAAATCCGTTCTGTTTGTAAAAGAATTACCCATATACGAGGGCAAGTCAATAAGTTCTTAAAAAATCTGTCAGAGGGCACTCGCAATGTCATATCACATTACTTTTTGACAAGTAGCATCTTTCAGCTAATTACTGTCGAATTTTGAGTGGAATTCATCGCGTGGTTTCATTTCTGTAGACGATTAAAGCGAACAATCTTTGTATTTTTTGCAAAATGGAAAAAAACGAGTTTCGTGCAGTGATCAAACATCTACATATGAAAGGTTTAATGCCGAAAGAAATCAAAGCCGAGTGGATAATGTTCATAGCACATCTGCACCAGCGTTTGCGACTGTATACAATTGGATGAATAAATTTAAACGTGGTCGTACATCCACATGTGATGCATCTCGTTCGAGACGTCCAATTGAGGCTGCTACGCCAGAAATCATCGATAAAATCCATGATATTGTTTTTACTGATCAACGAGTGAAAGTGCACGAGCTAATTGAGGCCACAGGTATATCACATGGCACAGTGATTACAATTTTGCATGAACAATTGGGTATGAAAAAGCTATTAGCAAGATGGATGCCGCGTTTCCTCACTGTGGACCATAAGCGTGACCGTGTGACGGTCAAAACAAAGTTTGGAGATGTTCCAACGTAATCCAGATGAATTTCTTTCTCGATTCATTACTGTGGACGAAACATGGATCCATTACTTCACACCCGAGATAAAGGTACAGTCAAAACAATGGACTTTACCGGGTAAACCAGTTCCGAAGAAGGCGAAGACCATAAAGTTGGCCGGAAAAGTGATGGTCACAGTTCTTTAGGATGCACGCGGTACAATTCATATCGATTACTTTCCGTCGAAGCGATCAATGGCGACTATTACTACGCAGCCTTATTGGACCGTTTCAACACATTTTAAAGAAAAAACGTCTCCATTTGGTGAAGAAGAAAGTGCTCTTCCATCAAGACAATGCACGGGTTCACACGTGCCCGATGGCCAAATTCAACGAATTCCGCTACGAATTGCTTCCCCATCCAGCATATTCGCCAGATTTAACCTCCTGCGACTATTTCGTGTTTCCTGAAGAAATGGTTCGGAGGAAAGAGATTCGCCACTAGAAAGCAGCTCATCCCCGAAACAGAGGTTTATTTTGAAAGGTTGGACAAATCATATTATTCGGACGGCTTGAAAAAGTTGGAGAATCATTAGATCAAGTGTATCGAGCTAAAAGGAGACTATATTGAGAAATAAAAATGAATCGATCAAAAAAAATGTTTTACTATGTTTTTCTGAAATTTTATTGACTTGCCCTCGTAGCATACTAATGTGGAATCAATATCTCAGAAACGTTGAATTGCAACATTGTGAACACTGAAGTAACATTGCGAAATGAAGATTCAATGTTGAAGAGATGTTGCAGAATAATCTAATGTCCGTTGAATTACAATTAATGTATGTGAGACGTTGCAATTCATGTGATGTTACAATAATTAATTCAATTTTATTATTAAAATAAGCATTATTGATAAACATTATATTTCAAAACATACACGACAAAATTATTGAAATATAATTTTAAAAAACGCTTTTTATTTCATTTGGGAATTAATTTCCTTATTTTCGTAAGCGGTCACCCAGATCTGTACTTCCATATGGCATGCTTAACTTCTGCGATTGTATTTGCTATTTCGATGATCTATGAATACTGAATGTTAGTGGATGTTAATTGAAACATATAGCTATATATACAAAGACCACGAGTCGAAGCATCGAACAAACAAACAATATCGCACACGAGCACTCTGAACGCGCAGCCGATTCTCGCGTAAACATATAGATATCGTTTAAAAATGAGTTTTGTCAAAAGATCAATTTGAATTACAATATTTAAATTTTCTAAATATTTTGCATGAGAGATAATCTGTTTTTGTTCATTGTTTACAAAAAAAAAGTAGTTGATATATAATTTATTTAATGTTATTTCAATGTTGAAGAATCAATATAGATACAACATTTCAACATTCAACAATGCAATATCTCAGTAACATTTTTTTAACATTCGGTGCTGTATGGGTTTTAACTTGTTGACTAGTCAGTGTCAGATTAAGTATATACTTTTTAGTCTATACCGTCTATAGTATAAATTTTTACTTTTCTGACAAATTCTAATGTATGTATTTTATATATGTTACTGTTCAATTTGACTAACAAGACGAAGATCCTTCTTAATTTATTGATACCAACTAATTATATAGTAACAAATTATAGTTATATGAAGTATATTTTCAATTTTCGATCGACTATATGTTACGTTTTTTTACCATTTAGACATATTTTGTAAACATTGATAATGATCCGATCGTGATCGAAACGTTGTTAGCCGGTATGTTAAATTTGATAATTAATTTACTAAGATATTTTTTTACTTATCTACTAATTTTATAGATAAAATTTCTGGCTTATAGTCTTTTTTCTTTTAACTTGTTTTTTAAATTATTGAGCCATTATACAATACTATTATATAATTTTTAATTTTTAGTTAAAATTCTTTAATTTTAAACTTTAAAGATAATCGTTATTTAATTTAAAAGGTAAAAAGAAAATCAGAGACAATCAATAGTCAAGATAGGAAGACTTCGCTATTATGCAGGGATAACACTGACTGACTAAAATTAAAACAAGTCAACATTTATGCCTGTCAATAATCGGAAAGTAAACCTTGGGAAATCTCTCCAAGTCCGTCTATAAATTAAGTCATGCGTCTAAAATTAAAAAATAATATACTTAATTTGACACTGACTCGTCAACAAGGCAAAAACTAATTTTTTATTAGATAATTGTTGTTTATTATTTGTGACATGGTGTTTTATGTTTATAATGAGCTTCCTTTCTTTTATTGTGTAAATTAAATTTATTAAAGTCTTCCAAATTTCATCTTTGTGTGTGTGATATATTCTAAAAATTCTTCTTTTCTTTTCTTTGTATCATTCATCTGAGTTTAATTTTGATATAGGATTTTTTTGTGTAGCGGAGGGAATTCACTATACAAGATAGTTATTACGTATACATTGTATCTATAAAGGTGATTTATGTCTCTGAACAGGCTCAAAAATGAGCCAAAACATATAAGCGCGTAATAAAGAGTGTTATATTTGTATATTATTTGTCCAATGATTATCGCGCCTGATTCCTATTACCTTGTCATCTCCAAATTTCTTTTGAATAGTAAGGAGTCCTTACAGATTGATTTATATTCTATCACATATAATTGTCAAGAAATGAGGTTTTGGTGACAGCCGTGCTTCCGAAGTAAGCACAGCGAGAGAATCAATCGACATTTCGGAAGGCAGTAAGAAACCTCAAAAGATTATATAAACTTCCGATATATTAGATTTTTGATGTTAACATGCACTTTTTCAAATAGGAGAATTTTTTTCATTAAATTTACATAAATTTTTAACTAACATATTATTTATGAAGTGCTATCGTATCTTATTTTTATAAAACCGCTTTGTATATTCCCGCGTGAATCACACAATCGTACGTGCTCTACGTATTTGTCGGCGGAGGTGGTAACAGATGAGAATAGACGGAGCGCAAGTAAACGGCCGATATGAAGACGGGAAAGTGCCCTCATTCGTACGAGCGTGTGATATAGTTGAATGTAGTATATCTGCGACAGTCGAGAGACATAGTTTATAGCTTGGTCATTTGTTGTATCTTAGGCAGTATGTCATCTTCATCCTGTGATGTTGTCGCTCTAGCGAGACAAGAAGCATTCAAGGATTTCTCTTTTTTTGATGAAAAAACGATGCCTGTGGTGAGTACCAATGATATCAGCAGTATCTCTCTCTCTCTGTCTCTCTGTCTCTCTCTCTTTCTCTCTCTCTCTCTCTCTCTCTTTCTCTCTCTCTCTCTCTCTCTCTCTCTTTCTCTTTCTCTCTTCTCCGTTCTTACTAAATATTATTTGCTTATCTCTTCATGCAATTAAGACAAAGAATGAACATACGTACATTGATACTATATTATTTGCTGATGCACGTTCCTCTCTATAGTATCGTATGGTCGTCATATACAGGGTGTCTTTAAAAAAGTGCCGATTGAAATAACTCGTTATTTGTTGATTTTAATAAATTTTATGAAGAAAAAAAAATATTTTAATTTAATTACCAACGACTAAATAAACGAGCAATATAAGGTATTTTGTTAAAATATTTAATATTAATTTTACATATAAATATATAAGAATATCATATA
>NW_017305672.1:938172-939217 GCF_001594115.1 Trachymyrmex septentrionalis
TATAGACGTTTCGGCTACACAGAGTCTTCTTCAGTATAACTAAATGAACATATCTCTTTTGCTTAACAACTATTTCAAATTAAAGAAAATTCCATGTCAATTTATTGATGATAATTGGCGAATTATGCCAATTCTTCAAAAAATGATTATAATTAATCATAAATTGACATGAAATTTTCTTTGATTTGAAATAGTTGTTAAGCAAAAGAGATATGTTTATTTAATTATACTGAAGAAGGTGTGTAGCCGAAAACGTCTACATTAATATATTTATATTTTATATTGATATGTTAAATTAATATTAAATATTTTAACAAAACATCTTATATTGTTCGTTTATTTGTTCGTATATTTGAATGATTTTGGTGTGCAAACTTCGAGCGATGTTGATTTATATTCTTATTTATTAAAAATATTTCAGATAAAAAGTGAAACGATTTCAAGGGAGACATATTTTGGTTCCGTTGTTTTTTCTTGAAGGCTCCAAAAAAATATTAAGGGCACCTTCACTTTTTTAAATGGAACTATATAATTCTTTCTTACATAATACGATTCCTTTAACTATTCTGTATATAATAGTATCAAGATAGAGATTTATAAAATATCTCATAAACTATCGAAGAATCGATAGTTTATGAGATATTTTATACTTTATTCTGTAACATTTTGACATAAAATATTAAAAATTTTATAAACTATTAACTTTTTGATAATCGTTAATACTTTTATAAATAGAATAATGGGATGAATCAATTGCTAGAGGAGAAGATGATATTATGACCAGTGTATATTTATATTGTGGCCTCTCTTAATATCTCCGCTATTATAGCGAATCCTAATGATTACTTATGGAATTATTTGTTCAGTAGTTCGCCGTTACACCATAATGCTAATATTAGGTTAAGTAAAAAGTCATCGCGTTTTTTTAAAAGACATCTATCAGTAAAAACCGCAATTACTTTCTTACCAACAATATAAATATATCTTAATAGAGTAAAGTTTCAGCTTTAAAAATCTCTTTTTTAAATTATACGATACGACAATT
>NW_017305672.1:939314-949547 GCF_001594115.1 Trachymyrmex septentrionalis
GATTTTGTAGGGAAAGTATCAAGCTTTCACGATAGGTAATCGAAAATTTTCTCAAATTCGTTTTGGACACGTTACAAATCCACAAAGTGAGAAGAAAATTTTTCGTCTTTTTCAGCTCGTAGTTTTTGGTATGTAAAAATTATCAAACTCATATAAACTTAAAAAATGTGACAAGCTTTTAAAAGTAGAGATTTCAAGCTTTAAAACCCTTTTTTTAAATTTGAATTTCATTCATTATTGACGAAGATATTGTATATACAACTTTGAGCTAAAAAATACGCGATGACTTTTTACTCAACCTAATATATTAATACTTAATAGCCAGCACTTATTATAACGCGTATTTACTTTCAAGTATTTCGAAACGTTACTGAAAGGTAGCATTTATAATTACACCTACTTCCTTATTTTTCTTAAACTTGAGCATATTATCACATGAATATATATATTTTTGAGTGTGTTATTTATTATTTAATATTTTATTTGACTATATATATTGTGACTGTATATATTTTGAGTTATGCAAATTTAAACAATAGCATGGCCACTTTGCTAATGTGGCCCTTTATGGGTATTGATTACTCACGATTTCTTTTTTGAGGTTTTCATATCAAAATAATTATTTGATAATTGATTGTAGCTCTATTGTTAATCTATAGTTTATATTACGCGTATTGTTTTTAGTACTGAGATTTTTTAGTATTGAAACAGCTAATATGCAGAAGTTATGTAAATGTATATATATTTATTTGCATACATTTAAAAATGTTTTCCTTTTTTGTTAATTTTGTAATACTTCAAATACTGTTTTTTAAACAAAACTAATATTATATTTTAAGACTATTTTTATGGAATAAAAATATTACCACCCATTTTTTTCTTCGAATCATTATGCAATGTCGCCACATTTTTATTAATAGTATCTTAAGTAATAAATATATTTTGTAATTTCGAATCTAGAATCGATTCAACGTTTTAATGAATGTAATTGTCAAGTTTTAACTTAAATATTGTTTATTGATAAAGTTATTGTGTAAAATGTAACTAAGGTGCCATAATACGTAGATTGCTGGAAAAGTTTCTGCAAACAATATGAAAAAAAACATGTAAAATTCGATAAATGGCTTTATTGTTTTTTCGAAGTATTCGACTTTAAAATCGATACATTTTTTGCATACGCTCGAACCAATTTTCGAAACATTTTTTCCACTCTAAGGCTGTAACCTCAGAAATCAGTGTACGAAATGTTTCAACAGCTGCTTCAGGCGACTCAAATCGCTCACCACGCATCTTATTTTTAATGTTTTGGAACAAAAAGAAGTCATTAGGTGATAAAACAGGTGAATACGGACAATGAGTTATCAATTCGACATTATTACTGGATAAAAAAATCAACGGTTTGACAGGTGCTGTGTGACAGCTAGCGTTGTCATGATGAAGGACATGATGCGACAATTTCGGTTTGTTCTACGCAATTCATTTATGACGTCTGGCAAACAAATTGTTGTATACCAATCAGTATTTACAGTCCTCCGATCCTCTAAAGCCACGGTTGTCACATGTCCAGTATAACCGAAGAAACAAGCAATCATTTGCTTAGCAGCACTGCGTGAACGAACAATTTTTGTTGGTTTCGGTTCATTTTGAAATATCCAAACAGTAGATTGTTGTTTACTTTCGGGCTCATACGAATAGATTCATGTTTCGTCCCCAGTAACGATATTGTAGACCAAATTTGACCGACCTCGGTTGAATTTCTTGAGCATTTTTTTGCTTCATTTAACACGAGCCTGTTTTTGAGCTTCGGTCAAATTGTGTGGGATCCAATGACTGCAAAGTTTCCGTACGCTCAAGTGATCATGCAAAATCGTATGTATTGCTTTCATGTCAATGCCTAAGGATGCCTGAATCTCGCGGTATGTTATATGCCGGTCTCGCTCAATCATTTCACGCACAGCATCAACATTAGTGTCAACAACAGACGTGGATGGACGACCTTCACGGAATTCATCACTAAGAAAGGTACGTCCACGCTGGAATTCGGTAAACCAATTATAAACAGTCCTATTGGATGGTGCTTCATCTTCAAAAGCCAAATGAAGTCGATCAATGCATTGTTTCGGAGTTAGATTACATTTGTAATCGTAAAAAATCATTGCCCGAAAATTTTCACGCGAAATTTCCATTTTCTTACAAAATAACTTCTTTTAAAATACTATACAAACAAAACGACTTGGGTACAAACTGTCAATTGAATTATAGGTTAAAAACGTCTAATTTTACGGATATGATAGTAGCAGAACGTTGGCGCCACTGGAAGTACTAAATTGCAGAAACTTTTCCAGCAGCCTACGTATCACCTTCTCTTCTTAAAAAAAACATGGTTGTTTCTTTAAAAAAATTTTCCATTTTGTCTACATATTTTTTTGGAGCAACTATGTGTTTTTTTTTTACACTAATTGATTCATTTATTATTCTTGTTATAAAATATTAAGGTACGATTATAAAAAAATGGATATACAAGATATTTATCTTATGCCAACATGTGCCATAATAAAGTATAAAATATTTTTTGTATATCTCTATACCTTAATACTTTTATATGAAGAATAGTTAGAGAAATCATATTACGTCAAAAAAATCATATAATTCTATTTTAAAAAATAGAAATAATCTTTATACATACATTATTAAGTTGCCTCCACTTAGAAAAAAGGTAATTTGACTAAAATCCGTTCAGATCGAAATCGTTCCACATTCACTTAATACATTTCTTGATGAAATCAATAAATAACGAGTTATTTCAAACGATTTTTTTAGAAATCCTGTAAAGATATCAATCTGTACCGTGTTTAATAAACGCTAACTTGATTTTTTCTGGAAACACCTATACTAGAATATTTTTTATTGTACAGTGAGAGAAAAAGTGATTGCAAGTACTATAATTCAACTATGATTTATGGCCATTTTTTGGGTCAATTATTCAGAGACACAGTAGTGCCTCGGCACTAAGAAAACGCGCAACGTTTTAAAGCAAAACTGTACATTAAGAAAAAATATAGTCAATTTTAATAAATATTTAGTTGAATACTGCCAACTAAATATTTATTAAATATAAAGACATATTTATTTGATACAAGGAATATTAATTTGATTTAAGGGGATGCTGAAGCGATGACAGAACTTATTCAAGGTTGATATTACAGGTTTTTATTTCTAATGTATAAGATGCTTACGCCCTCTGAGTTAATATGATCATGCAGGAAATTCGATCGATTAATTATCGACATTTTTATTTCATTTCCGACGTAACCATCTGAGATCAGAGACGAAAACATGTATTAGGCTTGATCCTACAAATGTAAGATTTATTTTATTTAGGAAAATTTTCCAATTTTAGAATTGAAAAAAAAAATAAACCGGGATTGAAGTTAATCTAATATATGTGGAATCGGACCTTAGAAATACAGTTGTATTATGTACACATGTAATGTAGGTCGCGTTCCAATATATATCACCAGTACTAAACATCTGTAATTTATAATTCTAACATTGTTGTAACATATAAAAAAACATTATTAGTAAATATAAATTATAATTATATTTTATATGTATTATAATGTACATATATACAATAATGTACCCAAAATATAATTTTAATATTGCATATATCATTAATTTACTAATATGTCTATATACAATAATAGAATAATATTTTGTGTCATTGTGTGTGTACACATACTCGTACATTATAATACACATAAAATGTAATTGTAATCATGAATGTTTGTATTCGTGAATATCTTTTTATATGCAACGTTAGAATTAAATTTTATATATATATCATTATACACATTATATATTATAATATAAAATTCTAATATTGCATAAAAATGGACATAGAAAATATCTGCATGAATATCCCAGTATGAGTAATTTTTAATAATGTGTGTTTATTGACATATTATAATACACGTACAATTTAACATACTTGTACTACACGTATAAATATACTATGACGTTGGGCTTGTCTTAGCGCCAAGACACTACCGTGTCTTCAGATTAGTAATATCTTTATATTTGAGCATAGATAATTTCTATCTCTCTTTTTGATAAACATAGCACAAAATGGAGTAGCTACATACACATATATACATATATATGCAACACGTGTCCATATTGACAATAATACATGTTACATCTTGACTTAAAATGACATTGGTCATAAGAAAAAGTGATACTACGACTGTGTACCGACTGTGTGAGACTGCGAGTACTAAAAATATGTAATATACGTAACTATAGATTTTCAGTATTGGCAGTATACATTGACACATGGCCGTAATAGCATTTTTCCTTTTAATGTCATTTTAAGTCAGGATGTAACATGTATTAGCAATACATAGATATATTACACATATAATATACATAGCTACTCCATTTTTTGCTACGTTTAATAAAAAGATGTAGAAGTTACTCATGTTAAAATATACAGATATTAGTAGTGTGTGTACTTAAATATAATACCATATAGACAATATTATATAATATTGCATAAAATATATATTATAATGTGCGAATATACACACGTTACAGATAGAAGTTATTTATGCTAAGCTATTTATGCATTCCCTATGTTTAAATATGCAATATTAAAATTGTATGTATACATATAAAATATAATGTGTATATATGTACACATAAAATTTAATTGCAATATTTTGTATAAGTGAACATAGGGCATATCTGCATGAATACCTCAGCATAAATTACTTCTAGCTTTAATTTGTGTAGATATTCACATCATAATACACATCATAATACATACACATGCAATATTCTAATTTTGAGAAAAACAATTATTATATAGGGGACTTTAAATCTATAAAATATGCATATAACTAACATAAATCAAGGCTAATAAGGCAATATAGATATACAACGAAAAACTCACATATCCGAAAAGATTGTGTCACTCATAAATTGCCAAAGATGAAGTGATGTAAAATTTTAGTAAATAGATTTGTATAAATATAATTTTGTATCAATTATGTATCAAAGCTTCTTGACACGTTTTTTATCTACTAAAATTTTACATCATTTCATCTCTAGCTTGTGAGTGACAATCTTTTCGTATTTGTGAGCTTTTCGTTATATATATTATAATATATATATTGCTAAAGAGGATTCCAAAATGAGTTGAAATGTACAAAGTAAATAAGATATCATTTATCAGAGGAGTCGTAATTTGATTATTTTTTTTAAGATGTTATGTCTGATCATCTGCGTTTGATTCTCATTAGCTTTGATTTATGTTAGTTGTATGTATATTTTGATATTGAAAATATAAAAGCATATTCACTAATATCTATACATTTGACTATAACAAAACATATCTCTTTTTATTAAACGTAGAAAAAAAAAGGTAAAATAAGCCTTGGACGTAGGGAAAAATACTATTACGTATATTGCTATATATTGCCAGTACTGAAAAATTAATATACATAACTTAAACTATGGATTTTCATTACTAATGGTGTACTGATGTATTAGCTACAATATTAGCCATTAGTTATTTACTAAAACACTTTGAATATGATATATACATTTCATAAACGTACAGCGTCGTATGAAAATTACGAGGTCTGGCTATTAAATAACGAGACTGCGCGCGCAGAAGACGTCCTAGAGGGGTAGGGTGGGAAACGAATGCAGCGTTGGATAGCTGGAAGTGTCTACTATTCCAGTACAAAAACACGTTTTTGTCGCAGTAGTAGTATTTTTTCTATAGAGGTTAGAAACGAACTTGTTTTTTTCTCGTGCCGATAACAATGTGTGACGAAAAACACGAGCAACGGATCAATGTGAAATTTCTCGTTAAATTAAAAAAAACTCCGACTGAGTGCTATAAGTTGTTGAAAGAGGCCTATGGTGAGAATTCTCTATCTCGTGCGCGTGTTTTCGAATGATATAAACGGTTTTCTGAAGGCCGAGAGAGCACCGAAGATGACCAACGTCCAAATCAAAATTTAAAGCCATGCTAATCGTTTTTTTCGACATCAACGGCATCGTGATGACTGAATGGGTTCCAGAGGGTCAAACTGTAAACCAAACTTACTATTTGACAGTTTTGGCAACACTGCGAGAGCGAGTTCGTAAGAAACGGCCGGAATTGTGGAAAAACAAGTCGATCTTGCACCAGGACAACGCACCTGCCCATAACGCGCTGTCTGTGAAGCGTTATTTAGTCGCTAGAGGCACTCCAGTGCTCGAACACGCGCCGTACTCGCTTGATTTAGCACCTTGTGACTTTTTCCTGTTTCCGAAGATCAAGTCTGCCTTAAAAGGAACCCGGTTCGAGTCGATGGAAAAGGTGAAGCGAAAATCGGCGGAGCTCCTAAATGCTCTTACAAAAGAAGACTTCCAGCATTGCTTTGACCAATGGAAAAAACGAATGGAACGGTGTGTGGCGAGGGAAGGGGAGTACATTGAAGGAGAGCATTCAATTGTAGAATAATTTTTAAAATAAAACTCTTTTTCATAAGCAGTTTCGTTATTTAATAGCCAGACCTCGTATGCATATGATTATTGACTGTGTATGATTATTGATTGTATATAATTATTGATTGTGTATGTTATATATATGTATAGCACATATATATGTATAACATATACATTGTATAGGATGTCCAAAAAGACCCTGAATTTATGAGCTGAACATAAACATGACTATAACTAAAAGGAATGTGAATTGCATTTGTATCGATATACATAGTATGCCAAAATATAGTGCTTGTGTTGACTTATGTCTATGATTCACGTTCTACGACTCAATTATGGCCATCCTTGTGCTAAAGCCCTTACATAACATTTTTGGAAGAAACGCTTCAGACAAAAGTTGTAAGGTTTCAAAGAAGTTATTTATTGATATTCTATTTGACCTTGGTTGGCATCTGCATATCAAGGTCACATTCATGTTTTGTTAATATATACTATTTTTATTGTAAACTCACTTATTATTGATATGTTGACTTATACGAGGATACAAGTTCGAAAAGTTCTCGGTCTAATAATCAGAAATGATTCCACAAATATCAAACTGCTATAATTTTAGAAAAGTTTGATCTTTTTCAGGATTACCGTTAAAATTTCAGACAGATGTGTTCATTAGTTTCTTTGTTTCGATCATGTCAAGCAATCAGTTTTTGATTTTATCATGACAATGCATCCATTCACATTTCTTCAATTGCAGACGCAAAATTTTACAAATTGGTTCCACAATCGTATTTCGCCTGATTTGATAATCGAAATGCCTCTGGCAGTAAATTAAAAATAGTTAGCCCACGATGAACGCCTCTGACATTTATCTATAACTAGCCAAAGCATAATTTACGGCTGTGGTATTTTGTTATAGCTCAGCAGCCCTCGATTAACGCCTCTAGCAATTAAAAATAGTCAGCCCACGATGAATGCCTCTGACATTGGATCATAATTAGGCAAAGCACAATTTATTGTTATAACATTTAATAACCATATCACTTGTATGATAAATAAAAGTGATATTTTCACGAATGACATAAAAATACTTTCCCATTGGCTTTACAGGGTGCCTTCTAACAAGAAACACATATGACAGTAATCTTTTAATCAATTTTGGATTTACAGGGTGCCTTCTAACAAAAGACACAGTGCGACACGGTGTGACACGGTACATCATTACAGTCTTGTTGTTTGTACAAGGATGAGATAATCACTGTGTTGAACTGAGTAAGTTAGAAAGCACCATAACTTTCTCTTACCAAAGGCAGACCATTTCCTGCTATTATAATTTTTTCCATTTTGTGGACACAAAACACTATTATACATATATATATATATATATATATATATATATATATATACAGAGTGTCCCATTCATCACCGGTCGATTTGAATTTCGCGCTATTTTTAAAACGTCAAACCGATTACCTCAAACTTTACATATGTCATCTAGACAGATGGGAAATTAATCATGGAAAAGTACACGGTGAAAGAACGCGTGCAAATTATTCAGGCGTATTACGAAAAATCACGATCTTCAACTGTTTGAGTTTTATTCAAAAAGTAGATCGACCGGTGATGAATGGGACACCCTGTATATACATATATATGCGTGTGTGTAGAACACTACTACACTACACTACACTGAATTGACAATACTATTGCATTGCTACAGTACTGTGAACGCGAGTCATACTGGCTACAGCTGATTGATTCGTATAATATAACGCCGTTGTTTCTATACGTGTACAGCGTCACGCAAAACGGTATATGTATGCATGTACACACATGTATACAAAAATTTTCACTTTTCACGTTTTCACCCTAAGAAAAAAGATACATAATCGATACTACAGTCACGTTATCTTCTTAACGACTAATTAAGAAAAGGCGTTTATAGATTCACGTAGATTCACGTTATTGTAAAAACTCTCTATTATCTTTGAAGTTCTATTATTGATGCACTATTTAAGTGCATTTTTCAGGTTTATTCCACTAAAAAAAAATACAAATAGATGACCAGATATATGACGCGGTAAAATAAAATTCTATTACATTCTGTGACACAAAAGTATGATTAGTAGTTTTTTAAAAGAAACCGAATGTATCATAAAAATAATAAAATAATATTTTGAAAGTACATTACATTCAATAAAATGCATTTATTTATTAATATGATGTTTAATCACCACATTATTAAGAAAATAACAATTATGTAGGAAAGAAAATATTTTCATGATAATTTGTTGGAAGGTATGGTCGCAACATGTTTCTTATACTGTGACGCTCCTGAGATGCACGTTTGCGCGCGATCCAGCGGATTTGACCGTCGAACATTCAACAGTTGTGAGGGAAAAATAAACAGCACTTCAGAAATTAACCCGAAATGTGCAACTAATTCCGAACACATTGAAGTATACGTATAATTTTTATAATTTATAAAAAATATATTTGGAGTTTTTGCGGATCACCTCTACGAACGCGGTACATAAAGCATACGGAAAATCATGAACTATATCTCATCAACAGCCGAAGTCTCTGGCAAAAAAAGTCGAGAATTGGCAACCGTGTTTGTGATTTAAAATTCTTTCATTTTTCTTTTATTAAATTATATTAATTATATACCTTTCTCATTAACGTATAATAGCAAAAATGGTATCAAAACGTGGTAGTTGACCAGATATAGTTTACGATTTTCCGTGTGCTGTATCGCGTTCGTAGAGGTGATCTGCAAGAACTTAACGTGGTCTTGGGCGTGGTCTAGGTGCGAGATCAGAATGTTGAAGATTCTACGTTCGATCCTGCTTTTTTCTTTTTTTCATAAGTTTTTTTTAATAAATAACATTATTAATAAACACATTACTCCAAATATATTTTTATAAAATTATAGAAATTATATGTGTACTTCAGTACATACATGTGTACATACAAAAAATTTTTACTTTTGACGTTTTCGTCGTAAGGAAAAAGATACATAATCAATACCATGGTCACGTTACCTTCTTCTTAGCGATTATTTAAGAAAAGGATAACGTGACTTTAACGTATCTGGACCCACGTTATTTAAAAAACTCTATTATTTTTACAGCTCTATTATTGATGCGTCTTTTAAATGCATTTTCCAGGTTTATTCCACTAAAACATAATATAAATTAATGATCAAATATATGACATGGTAAAGTAAAATTCTATATTAAAATAATAAAATTGAAAATCTTAATCGGACTCTCATTACTTAAAATAATAACAATACCAATTTAAGGCTAATAAGAGTCAACAAAGGACGAGGTGCGTAATTTTAATGTGGAATGATGACATAACTCCAATAATTCCGTGATGTCTTCTTTATTCAATATACCTTCTTTATTCACATGTGATTGAATGAAGAAGACATCACGGAATTATTGGAGTTAAATCATCATTTTACATTAAAATCATCATTCCACATTAAAAACACGCACTTCGTCCTGTGTCGACTCTTATCATGTGTACATGCGTACATGTACACGCATACATACATACATAAAATTTTTTATTTTTCACGTTTTTGCTCTAGAGAAAAAGTTACTTCTTAGATACTCTTAACGTTCACCGTATCTGGATAAACAATATTGGAAAAATTTTCTAATATCGAAAGTTATTGTTCATTATAATTATTATATTGTAATATTGTCAATTAATTTGTAATATATA
>NW_017305672.1:949647-976185 GCF_001594115.1 Trachymyrmex septentrionalis
ATTATAATTATGTAGGAAAGAAAGTAAAGGATTGATAATTTGCTGGAAGATACAGTCGCAACATATTTCTTATAATGCAACGCTGCTGAGATACACCTCCGCGCACGGCTCAGCCATCAAGTTGAGCGATAATAGGCAGGGAAAAAGAAAGCGATGCTTCAAAAGTCGTTCCAAAATGTACAACTATTTCCGACCACTGGAAAATTTAATAACGTATATTCCAACAACTGTAGGAAGAATACCGAATCACTTCAATAGATAAATAAAAAATTATTTGTATATTGCACAACATATAAAGGCTTTTTAATTTGTGAACTATGAAATTATTATATATTAACCGCCTATAATTATATTAATCATCGCACTTTTGCAATTTGGTTCATTATCAGAAATTTTATACATTTAGATGATAGTTATAAAAGAAATTTATTTAACAGAAAGTACTGATCGACACCAAACGTAACATTATTACAAAAACATGATTTCTTTTCGGATTTTGTCTAAACAGATTTCATTTACATATAAAAATGCTGATTTTCTATTTATTCGACTACTAATTATTTTTGCTACAATTGTTGGTTTAATACTATTAGAAATACACACATAATTTTAATAATTAAATAAAAATATATTTAAAAACAAGTTAAAAGAAAAAAGGCTATGAACCTAATATATTATATGTATATGATTAATAGTACACTGAATATTTTCAATTCTCTACACACAAGAATACAGTTTATCATGGAGGTTGGTGTTAATGGCAGAATGTGTTTCTTTGATACAACAATTATTATCGACAATCAGAGAATCATTTTTGATACATATCACAAAGCAAACTTTTCTGGCAAGTTCCTCAATTTCTTTTCGAATCACTCTGTCTGTCACAAAAGAGGCATTATTATCAGTTTTTTAGACAAAATATTCTATCTGTCACACAATGTATAGTCAATCGACAACTTGTATCCAAATTGTATAACGGAAGTGCATTTATTTTTTTTTCTGTTTGCCCTACGAGCGAAGATATTGCAACAAGTTCCAAATTTCGTTCAAATTTCAAAAAACATTATTGTCATTACTATTAATGTTGTCGTCATTGTCGTTGCCTGGCCTATGGATTACGTTTCGAACTTCAGTCGACAGATGACAACCTCAACTTTTTTACTTTACCTTTTAATAATTCTTTAACGAACAACAATCGACTGCTAAAACTGTCCAATAGTCACTCAGGATCATGACCTTGGCAATGAGTTGAGGTCATTTAATTTTTTTTTTTTTTAATAATTTTGTAACGCACGATAAATGATTGCTATAACCTTCCGAAGGTTGTATTTTATAACGTATGGGATGGGTCAAGCTCATCGGAGGTAAATTGTCTATTTTAATTTTAATATCTTCTTAATAAACAATGAGCGACTATCAAAACATTTCGATAGTCACTCAGGGTCAAGACTTCGACAATGTATGTCAAGGTTAACGTCAATGGAGTTGAATTCTCTATTTCATTTTTAATAACTTAATGTCTAATAAGTAATCGCTATATTTTCCGAAGATTGCAGGAAATGTAGCAGGAAAATAAGTACATACGAGTATACCGCAGGTCTACGATAAGTATAATATTAATTACAGAGTAAAAAAAAATTAAATTAAATTAAGTAAAAGTTACCGAAAAAAGTAATTCTAACTGTAACTTATGTCTGTACTCATAGTTAGGCCTTATAATTAAGTTTAAATTTATGCTTTACGAATTATTTTGTTGGTTAATACTTCCTCGTTATATTTAAAATACTGATAAACAGGCCACCTATAATTTTCTATAGTTAAGAATCTTTTCATGGTTCTTATTTTATGTAACATCTAACTGAATAACTAATTGAACATTTTATACAAATATACAATATTTGTATTAAAAATGCAGGAATGGGAAGAAAAATAACGCCGTAAATTTTATCGTTACAGTTGTTTATAAAAGCGATTGAACCACGTTGCAATTTTTTTATGATTGTAACGATTACTGACTACACTAATTTTGTGCAAAGCTTGGAAAAGTTACTTTGAAAAGTAACATTTTATCATTACGCGTTTACTTACTGAAAAAGTTATTTGTAATGAATAACGCACAATGAGTAAAACGAGTAACGAGTAAAAAGTAATGCAAAAATAATTACAATTAATGAGTAATTTTTTTCAGTGACGAGTGATTATTCCAACTCTGTAAGTAACGACTGAATGACTTTCCAACCCTGTTGTTACAATTAAAAATCTTTGTAAAAAATGTATTAATGTAATTATTTTATATTCTTTTTATATAGAAAGACGTTAAACATTAAAAAGGCATAATATTAGGATATAAATTTATCTGTTTAAAAGAAAGCGCTACAAATATATGTTCTGCGAAAAAAAATTTTACTAAATTAAAAAATGAATTTTAAGGAAATATTAAAACACTACAGAATACATAACAAAACTTACTCTTTTGACAAAGAGTAGAAAAAGGCATTAAGAATGCATATTCTTCAGTTCTTCGGAAAAAAAGGTGTACTAAATTAATTAATTCATATACTGTTTATAAGATTACTTACTGTTTATAAAAACGACATTGCAGTTTTTTATGATTACAACGATAACTAACTACTAATTTTTTGCTAAACTTGGAAAAGTCACTTTAAAAAGAAACTCTTTACCACTATGCGTTTACTCATTGAAAAGGTTATTTATAATGAGTAACGCATAACGTTACTCATTACAAGTAATAAGTAAAAAGTATCGCGTTACAAATAATGAGTAATTATTTTTCAGTAACGAGTGACTGTTCCAACTCGTTGTAAGTAACGATTGAGTGACTTTCCAACCCTAATGTTACAGTTAAAAATTTTCATAAAAATGTATTAAAGTAATTTATATATTCTTTATATACTCTTAATTTATATATTATTTATATAAAAACACGTTAAAAATTATAAAAGTCATAATATTAATTTATTAATATATAAATTTATCTTTTTAAAAAAGGTAAGAGGCGATACAAATTTATGTTCTGCGAGAAAAAATATTACTAAATTAAAAAATGAATTTTTAAAGAAATATTAAACATTACAAAATACATGATATCAGTATAAAACTTATCTTTTTAAAAAAGGATAGAAAAAGGCGCTAAAAGTGCGTATTCTTCGGTTCTTTGGAAAAAAATATGTACTAAATTAATTAATTCACATACTGTATAAGAAGACGTTAAACACTACAAAATGCATGAGATATCAGTATATTTACCTTTGTAAAACAAAGTAAAAGAGATCTATGGATACGTGCTCTGCAAAAAAATTTTATTAAATTAAAATATATAATGAAATCTAAGTGGTATATATTTTTATATCTATTAAAGTAAATAAAAATTCTACTTAATTTGAACGATATGTATTAGACATATATATAAAAGATTTGATATCAATAATGGGCGCTAAATTATAATCTTTAAAAATTGTTACCTTATTCAATCCAAGTCATATTTGAACTCTGATTAAGAATTACAACTTAAATAATAGTATATCTAATTAAAAAAAAATAAAATCTATTTTTGTATATTTGCTATCAAGTTAAAATCCCATGAATAAAAATTACACTTAACTTGAATGATATGTATCAAGTATATAAAAGATCTGATAGTAAATTGGCGCTACATTATAATCTTTAAAAATTGTTGCCTCACTCAATCCGAATCATATATGAACCTTGAACAAAACTCTGTTGTACAAAATTAAAATATGAAATCCAAATTGCATTATTTTTTCAATCCAAGGATTATCACGGAAAATTATCAATAAAATTAAAAAATTTAAACAACTATTAAACACTTAAATAAGCAAGAGAGCCGGCTTCGACTCCCGGCCGAGGCAATATTTTTAACAATAAGTTTATTACAGTTTTTTAAGATTAAATTTGGGAAATTTGGAGGGATTATTAATATTTCAGATTGATTGCGTTGAAAGTCCGACAACCATATCGACACGCAATATCATTTCTGAAATTAATTCATTTAAATGAATATATATATAATAGTTCAACATCTTAACATTCAGAATGGCGCTTCGTATTTAAAGTAATGTATTTAACATATAGTCTTATTTCCTTATCTTGTTGTTAAATAAACAAATTTTTATGTAAAAACAATTGGCACTGCTAAACCTAAAAATGAAACAATAAAAACTGTTTAAACGTAATAATAAATTTAATTTAAATACTACTGTTACGTCCAAACTCCGGAAAAATGAATTTAGAGAGAGAGAAGAGAGTAGAAAGGATGGAGCGTAGAAGGACGGTCAGACTCTAGTCTCGCAGGTTTGCCTGCGAGCAAACACCGCAAGTCGAACGCACCCTTTTTATTGTCCGCTTCGGAATATGGGTCAACGTCTCGTGAAGACGCTATGACGCCTGTTTTCTACGGGCGGTGCGATCGTCGGTCCGAATTTCGAGTCAGGGAAAAATCCCTTTAACTCGGGAATGGACCACGTGCGAGCCTTGAAAGGGCAAGGTTTAATGATTACGGTTTTGTTAGGATTTTTAGAATTGAATAACGAGAACGAGAAGAATAATTATTAGCATTATTTATTGTCGTTAACCCAAAGATTAGAAAAACATTCTTGTCTTTTATATAATAATAGGCATATTTATTATAACTAATCTATACATTAATATAGTTACTAATGACGCTGCTGTCTATTCGGTATACTATAATTCGTTTTAGGTACATTGATTCCTCAGGGAATGACGTGGGGACACAAGGTTTAATCTATTTCATGGATAGAAACGGAGGAAGGAGGGAAAAGATTTTGACTGGAACTAGGATTGTATGGGTGGAATTCGGAAGGAATACGGGGATACTGGAGGTTGAGGCTTGACCAGTGATGGCCTGGCGGATTTCCAGAGGATCGAAATAATGAGGGCCGATTGTGTAGGCCCCCTGAGGGATAGATGCGGTAGTAATCTGCGGGAATTGGGAGATGAGTGACTCAAAAGTGTCACCCTCTAGGATCCGAAAGTAGGATCTGGGTGGGGGTGGAAGAATTTCCTCTAAGAACTCCACGCTGTCCGTGGAGTTCGTCGGAGATGGACTTCTGGGGGAAATTGGGTGAGATGAATTGGATGATTGTGGAGAAGTATCAGGAAAGATTCCTCCTGTGAGTGCGTCAGAAAACGCGGGTGAAGGAGATTGAGGGGGAGGGAAAGCTGAGGGTAGCTGAGGAGGTGAAGGTGTTCGAGGCGGAAGAGGTACAACTTCGGGGTGATTAGCCGGCGACGGGGATGGTAGTGGTGGTAGGCGATCCTCGGCCGGTCGACTCTGCTCTTGTGAGTTCCCAAGATACCTCTTGTACTCTTTGTCCAAGAGTCTCCGTGCCTCCCGATAGGCCCGGCTTCGAAGCCACCCTTTGAAGGGACGGTTCGGGCGCGGCACTATAATTTAGTATCAATTATAGTGGTTGGTTCTTTCATATATATATATATAATATGTGTGTGTGTGTGTGTGCGTGCGTGCGTGTGTGGGTGGGTGTGTGTGTGTGTGTGTGTGTGTGTGTGGATGGGACTTACTATTGTTCTGCGGTGTGGTCGGATCAAGCAGCCGAAATTGGTGGTCCCAGCACCACACGGAAGGTTGCCTCTCGGAAGTGGAGACCCTGGTCACTTTTGTTCAAGTCTCAAAGAGATGGAGTTAAACGAGAACGATTCTAGTCGGAAACCTGCAGGATTTAGTTTGAAAATCTAACTGACAATTAATACTGGCAACCGATCACTATTATCTTCTGACTGCTGAATCCCGCTCCTCGTGGAGGGCCTCTCCTTTTATATTGGCGAGTTAGTGATGCCGAGAGCAGAGCATACGTGTGCTGCTGGGCCAATCCAGGATTAGAGTTAGGATTAGGGATATCGGAAATGGAATACAGGGGTATGTGTCTAAGAAAACTTTCGTCATCAACCATTTGCCGGATGTCCAATAGGTTCGAGCCACATGTCATTTATTGCTCTCAGCTGCTGTTTCATTTTATAATCCTAATCTATTGTTCTTCCCGTTCCTCGGGATAAGGTTCGCCTATTTGGCACTTGGTTTCAATATCTAACCCAACGGTTTTGTCCCGAATGAGGGACAATGATGAAATTGATCTATCACAATCGTCAATTTCCAACTTCTAACTTCTGATTTATGACTAATGGCTTATTGTAGAATGGCCATTAGAATTAGACTTAGACGCTTTATCGCGACGAATTTGTTATACGAAAATTGACACGTATGTTTGACTGCTGGAATCATAGGTTGCGTGAAATATTGCTGTGGTAATACAAAAAGACATATCGATGTGCGGCGCGCGGCATGACCTCTGGTGATTTCGTTTGAGCTTTGCTTTAGGGGATCCTTAATACTTACGTTATGATTGTATTTATGTTTTAGTTCTTTATTATAATATTACATTTTTCCAGAGTCACTATAATCTAAGTCGAGACATGAGCGATTCACCTCGGGATTGGTCAGTGTCATGTTTGGGATTGTGCGATGCGTTAGTGAAAATGTGAGTTTATATAAATGTACTGTGTTAGTGAAAACATGAATTTGTGTAACGTATTCTGTGAATTTGTGTAACGTATTTGAGTTGTGTAAACGATCCCCCAGCAATGGAATTCTTCCGGTTTTATGTCTCGATTCTTATTGCAATGACTACATTTTTAGATCCAGCAGGACTAAGTTTTTTTACATGAACCTTTTTTTATTTAAATTTTTTAATTTTGTTCTAAAATTTACATTCTTAATTCTCTGTGATAATCCTTGGGTTGAAAAGGTAATGCAATTTAGATTTTATTTGTTAATTTTGTACAACAGGGAGCAGTTTTGTTCGAGGTTCATATATGATTGGAATTGAGCAAAAGTAATAATTTCTAAAAATTATAATGTAACAACACCAATTATTGATATCAGATCTTTTATATACCTAATACGTATCATTCAAATTAAGTATAATTTTTATTTATGAAATTTTAACTTGGTGACAAACATATAAAAATAGATGTTATTTTTTTAAATTAGATATATTGTACTATCATTTAAATTGTAATTCTTCATCAGTGTTTATATATGATTTGGATTGAGTAAGGCAATTTTTAAAGATTATAATTTAGCGCCCATTAGTGATATCAAATCTTATTTATATATATATGTCGGTATCGCTCACGACGTGACCGCTCGCTTAAACGGAACATAACGCACTGAGAGAGGAGAGGAGACGGGCCGACAAAATCGAAAGTCATACTTTGTTTATGATCGGTATATACGCTTTGTGGAGACTTTCGGTGTCAGTTTGTAGATTCAGACTATTTTTTTGTTTTTTAATATGCAACATTTCAGAGATTAGCCGCTTTCTGTAAGAAGGTTCTTCATCCAGGATTTGAACATCGTCCCATTGAAAGTCATGATCATGAAGAAGTCTATGCTCGGTGATAACGGAGCGGGTAGACGTTTTGTATCTAATATGGTTACGGTGTTCCGCAATTCTCGTTTTTAATTTTCTGCCCGTCTGCCCGACGTAAGATGCGTCGCAATCATTACATGAGATTTTGTAGACAACATTATTTTTTGATGTACGAGGACAAGTATCCTTTTGGACTCTGATGTATTTGCTCATTTTATTAGGGCTGTGGAAAGCTATTCTGATGTCGCCTTTATTTTTACGCAATGTTCTAAATTTTTCTGTGTGAGACGGAATGAAGGGGACCGTAAGCCACGAGGTAGATTCCTTCGTAACATCATTATCAGTTGTGACGTTATGTACGTTGTGAATTTTTTTAATTAAATTTTTTATTCTTTGGTTTATGGTGTCAAAAATAAAATCGAGTGGGTAGTCATTTAAGAGTAAGATATTGATAATGAAAGTCAAATTTTTAGTGTGAAATATATTGTCAGATAATAAAAAGGCTCTGTCGACTAACGAGAAGATGGTACCTTTTTTTTGTGTCAAAGGATGATTCGAATGAAAGTTCAAGAATCTACCTGAAAACGTTGGCTTACGGTACCAGTCTAAATAACATTGATTTTCAATAACCGACACGGTAATATCTAGGAAATTTATTGTATTTCCGCCTCTTTCCACGGTGAACTGTAAGCGCGGATGGAATGAATTAAAATGGTTTAGTAACCTATCGATTTGTGAGGAATGTACCGCCGTACATATATCGTCAACATATCTATAGTAAAATAATGTGTCAACGCTCGACGATATCAAGGACACCGTCTCCAATCTCCTCATCACTAGGTCCGCTATTATGGGTGATATTGGAGAGCCCATGGGAGTGCCAAAGCATTGTCTGTAAAACACATCGTCGAAGGAAAAGAACGTGGAGTCTAAGACGAACTGTATTGCCCCCAAGAACTCTTTCTTAGGTAGGGAGCAATCTCTGGCAATAGCATGCCAATGTTCGTTTATGCAGTCAATCGCCATATCAATTGGTACGTTCGTGAATAAAGAGGTGACATCCAAAGATATAAGTTCATGTGCACCCGTGAAATGTACACTCCTTAATTTCTCGACTAATTCAAAACTGTTTTTGACGTTACTATCGGCCTTCGGAATGGTCTTAAATAGTTTATTCTGTAAGAACGCAGCCAAAGAATATAGCGGACTGCCCATCGACGACACAATAATTCTCAAAGGACAACCAGGCTTGTGTATCTTCGGCAGTCCATAGGCCCTCGGGAGAGACCCGTCACTACAGTACAGCGCTCTGTACTCGGAGTCCCCGATATGCCCTCCCGTTTTCCACCTTGTGAGCATAGATCTTAACGCCGTCGTCAGTTTTTTTGTCGGATCTTTTTTGATCCGGACATATGTGTCCGAGTCCCTCAATAACGCAATCATTTCGTCTTTGTACGCGTTCCTGTCGATAGCAACAGTGACGTTGCCCTTGTCCGCACGCGTAAACACAATGTTTTGATGCGCCGACAAGAACAACCGAGTGTCCGACTCCATCCTAGTCAACTGTTTGTGGACATCTGAAGTGAAGACAGGAGAAGAGATGATATTTTTTAGGATGGGGATGGACTGGTTAACTATGTCCATTCTCCTGTCCAAGGGCATCCTCAATGTGCCACTTTCAATACCCTTGATGCAGTTGAAAATAATCTTGTTCTTGTTATCAAAGGGGAGCGCAAAGTTTTCACCCAGTTGTAGGAAACATTGAACATTGTTGGGAATGTCACACGAAGACAAGTTCAGGAACCAACCGTCCCTGACCGTGGACAGAGACGAAGGGACCTGTGACGGAAAGGAGTTAGGGAGTATGGAAATCGTAGGATTGGGAGAACAGTTATTTGGAAGAACAGAACTATCGACGAAATACGGTGCTGGATTAAGAAAGCCGCGCCCCAAAGACACACAGGTATTGTCCGATGTTAAGCTATACGATCTACGGACGGAGTCAGAACTATACTGTATGGGCGCGATCCTGACGATCACATACACATGGTTCACCTTTGCATGTGCGGGGGATCATTTTGATTCGTTCGGGTTTGCTGGTGAGTTTGCGATTTCATCGTGATAGCGGCGTTTCTAATTGTTAAAGTCTGTTTTTTCTTACAAGTTCTTTTTCGGTCTTATCTAGCGATCTGGCTTTGATAATGGACATCTTGATTGCTCAATCGTATTCTTGAGATCCATCTGAATTTTACTTCTTTACGTTTTATGTTAATTGCGACATGAATTGTTTTTTACTGATTTTTTACTTATCGTTTATTTTATCGCGCTTTACATCTGAAGAGGGCTCAATCTCGTAGCCGAAACTTGTTATATATATTTTTATATTTTTATACATTTTTATACATTTACACATTTATATGCGCCGTTCCGTATCTGTTCATGTATCGTCGCCTAATAATTTTAACTAATTAAATGTTTTTTAACCTACTGACTCTTCTTTCGCCGTTTATTTGTTTGTGTATATATATTTAATTTAATATAATTTAATTTAGTTTAGTTTAGTTTATTGCAAAGCTATAATGAAAAAGATTACATGTTAACAGAGTAATAGACATAAATACGATAGACAATAGTAGCTTGCAAATGATGGATTAGGCGTCAGCAGAATTGCTGTTACAAAGCCTATCAGTAATAAAACCAGAACAAGGCAACAATGCAATAAGAGGTAATAGCTGAAATCATACACACACATACATACACCCACATACATACACACACACACACATAAAACTCACTCACATATACACACGTGCATACACCCGCAAACACACCAATTATATCAGTTTCGTTTATATATTGTAGGAAGATCGTTTATAGATTGCAGGAAAGTTACATTTTAAAAGTAACAAGTTATAGTTACTCGTTACTGAGTAAAAAAAGCAACAAGTTACTAGTTATCAATTTTTTAAAGTAACTCGTTACAATTACCGTTACTTGAGAAAGTAACTTTTCGTTACCCGTATAGAAAATTGTTAGGGCTTATAAAAAGGACTTGATTAGTGTGTCCTAAAATTAATTAGGTCCTTTATGGCACGTAAATTGTTTATCAGGACCGTATAAGGAAAAATTATCAGGGTCCTATAAGGAAAAACTATCAGGGTTCTATAAAGAAAAACTATCAGGGCCGTGTAAAAAAAACTTACGGCCTTGTAAAGAAAAATTATCAGGACCTTATGAGAAAATGTTATAGAAATGAATTTTATGGTATTTTAAAACGTCACTCATTCGAATGCGAACCATCATTCGCGTTGCTTGACCTCTATAATCGTACAGAAACTGTTACTTCGATCCATGAACACTGAATGTTAATGAATGTATAATTGTGATATAATATATCTGTCAATATAATCCTTGTAGAAATTTGTGCAACTTAAGTGAACATCCAGTCAGTATTTTTTTATACATGCTCATACGCACTTTTAGAAGGTGAAACTTTAGAAAAAAATCGGGTTTTTTTTTCAAAGTGAATATTGCCGGAACTGTAAAAGATAGAAAAAAATTTCCGGAATAAAAATTGAATGGCTTCAAGAGCACTTTAGAATTATAATAAAAAAAATTTCAGACATTCTAACAGAGCATTCGTTATAAAGGGTGTCCCAAAATTAACACAAGATTTGAATTTGCCGCTATTTGTGCAGTAAAGTGTTGGCAACCCAAAAAAAAAAAACAATTTAACAGCTGACAGTTTAGGGTTAGTGAAAATGGACCGTGAAAATGGATTATTGAACATCAACAAATGGATGCTGATTTTTCGAGCAAAATCATCCTAAGCGATGAAGCACATTTTCACCTTGATGGCTTTGTTAATCGCCAAAATCACCCCCTAGATCGTGTGATTTAACACCATTAGATTTCTTTTTATGGGGTTATTTGAAATCACAGGTCTATGTCAACAAGCCCACAACCACCCATGCATTAAAGGAGGAGATTCAACGCTGCATCAACGAAATTCAGCCACATTTATGCAAAATGGTCATGGAAAATTTCGACAAACGAGTGCGTATGTGCATGCAAAGCCGTGGAGGCCATTTGCCCGATATGTTATTCCACAAATAACCCTATCCTATGTACTTTATGATTCAATAAAAAAATAACAATCAAAAGACTAAAAACTGTGTTTTCTATTTAATTCAAATCTTGCGTTAATTTTGGGACACCCTTTATTATAACTATAGCTTTAATTGGAAGAATATAAAAATATTAGACTCAGAATCGAATTATAATAAAAGACTTATTTCGGAAATATTACATATTATAGAGTAGGTCAATAGTATAATTTTAAAAAAAGATATAGAATCTAATGACCTATACCATAGTATGTTTATCTGTTGAGTACCTTTGTTAACAACGAAACGTTAGCGAGTAGTATGTTTCTCTCTGTTCGTCCAATATCGTCGCACATAAGCAGCAGCATTTGCGATTTATTGTCTGTCCGGTGAAGATCGTTCACATCATTATTAAGAGATATTATATATTTAAAGATATTAATTAAATTAAGGAAGGAAGGGTTATGGGGAATAGAACCTTTTTGATTACTGTATTATTGTAAGTAATTGCATTATTGGGATAACTACAATCCTTCAATGTTTTTTACGTTCTTTTTTAACAAGTGACTGTATTGCGACATTATAACAATATTATCATTTTAAACTTTTAAATTTCACGTTATGTTATACACGTTATTTTATTTAACTTCAAAAACTATTATACTTACTTTACATAAATTATTATTTTTAATTTTTGTTTAACTTCACAAATTATTATAAAAATTAACGCAATGTGTACAACTCTGTGACACTTAGTAATTCTTATTAGCCGCTCTACACCACGTGGATGTTACATCTTTATATGTGTTCGTATATACGAATATACAACCATCTTATACAACTGGAAATAATGTTACCATTAAGTAAATGACTGGACTTTCTTTTCTGATAACATTGACTACCCTTTTTCGTGGTTAACCAAAGAGTTGATTTGAATCTACAATTTATATATAATATATTTTTATAATTTGACTCAGTATAACATGATTTAATTTGCAACATATTGGTATGGCAACATAGTGGATGAGATGATCCGATTAATACATTTTTTATACTATTACAAAAATTAATTTATAAGTTTTTAATATGTTCATATAAATTATTAACGATTTTTATTTCATTTAAACACGGCCGATGAAGACTTAGTATGATCAAAACCGTGAAATGATAATAAAAGAATAATAAAAGTTAGTAGGGGTTATAGGCGGGTTCTGGCTCAAAGGAGCTAGAGGGGGGTGCGGGGCGCGGAAGGTACTTGTAGGCACGGGGGGTACTCGTTGGCGCGGAGGAAGGCTCGGGAGGGGAGGAAAGCGCGGGAAGATCCTAGCGGCATCGTTGTTTACATAAACATAGGACCTCGGTCGATTGATTACAATGCGTTTCTTATTTTTTTCGTCATCCGCCACCGCTGCCGCCGCGGATCCGCGTCCACCCCAAAAAGTGTGTAGATAACAAGGGCTCGTATGCTAGAGAAAGATAGAGCGCGACGATATTAGAGCGCATAATATGATATGAGTGAAGAAAGGATGGAAGAAATAAATTAATAGAATCCTCTTTTTTATGACGCAGTTTTTTTCAATACGGTTTTTTATTAGAACGACGACGTATAGGATGGATGGATGGATGAAAATAAAGAGTAAAATAAAGTACATATATAAAATGATGTAAACGAAAATTTTTTATTCACATCTTATTACACTTATTTTTTCTTATACGTATTAAAAACTAAAGCTAATAGCTCGCAATCGCTGACGTTCATTGAAGAAGTCGCTGTCGCGTAATTTTACAATATAGCTCTTATTATATAGTTCTTACAATATTTATAAACAGGATCTTAATTTAATTTAATTTAATTTAATTAATTTCAAATCCTTCGAATTTTAAGCACCTGCTTCCGATTAGCAATAAAATGTACATTTACTTTTCACACTGTTTACAATATTAGCTAAAGCATAAACTATTAACTCACATTCTATATTTGATTTGTTATTATAAATTTTGCGCAAAAAGTCTACAGTATTACATTTATCGATAATACAATTTTCATCTAAAGTGTTACAAAATATTTAAATTGACGACATACGTACTCGTATACTGGTATACGAGGGGGGACCCATAAGTTCCGGGAATTACGCTGTGGTGGGGAGGGAGAGTGGGGGAACCTATTGTTTGACCACATGTCCGTTAGTGTCACGCCACTTGCGTCAGTGTGCGAAGTTGTGTCGCTGTGAGTGCATCGGTTCGCCTGTGAGATTTTTTTTAGTAAAACAACTTTTTACATTTCGGCGAAAACGTAATGGCAGATTGTCGAGAACAACGCGCGACTGTGAAATTTTGTTTCCTGTTGGGGAAATCGGCCGCGGAAACTATCGTAATGCTTAAGACTGCTTATGGGGATGCTGCCTTAAGTAAAACCAGAGTTTACGATTGGTTTTCACGTTTTAAAAATGGAGAAATGTCTATTGAAGACCAATTTCGTTCAGGACGCCCCTCAACGTCAAGAACTGATGAAAACCTCGACAAAATCAATGCCCTTGTTCGTGAAGACCGTCGCCGAACCATTGATCAACTCTGTGAGATGTCGGGAATTTCATGGAGTTCAATTCAGAGAATTTTATCCGAAGATTTGCACATGAGAAGGGTTGCAGCCAAATTCGTCCCGCGACTTCTCACAGACGAGCAAAGGGAGCGTCGACTTCAGGCATGTTTTGAGCTTCAAAATCAGCTCGAAGAGGACCCTGAATTTTTTTCCAAGGTGATTACTGGTGATGAATCGTGGTGCTATGGATACGATCCCGAAACAAAGCAGCAATCAAGACAGTGGAAGACAGCTGGCTCTCCTCGTCCCAAAAAAGCTCGCCAAGTGAAGTCAAACATCAAGACAATGCTCATTTGTTTCTTCGATTGCAGAGGTGTTGTGCACGCGGAGTTCGTTCCCCCGGGTCAAACTGTCAACCAGAAGTTCTACTTGGAGGTTTTGAAAAGATTGAGGGAGAGTATCCGGAAGAAAAGGGCAGATCTTTGGCGCACAGGCGACTGGTTCTTCCATCATGACAACGCGCCGGCCCACACCGCCCTTTCCGTGAAGCAATTTTTGACCAAAAACGCCATGACACCAATTGTCCACCCCCCATACTCACCGGATCTAGCCCCCTGTGACTTCTTTTTGTTCCCCAAATTCAAAAGGAATATGAAAGGAAAGCGTTTTGCCACTGTGGAGGAGGTGAAACAAAAATCGCTGGAAGGCTTAAAGGACATCCCGATGAGTGAATTTAAAAACTGTTTTGAACAATGGAAGAATCGTTTGGAGAAGTGCGTTGTGGTCAATGGCGAATACTTTGAAGGTGATTAAAATTTGGTGTTAAAATATTGAGAAATAAAGAAGTTATGACGAAATTCCCGTTTTTTTTGGGTCCCCCCTCGTATATAGATACGAGATGTGTTCAAAAAATATCGAACCTTTGATCGGCAAAAATACATTTATTCATACACAATACATTTACTCTAATCTCCTTCAGGGGACTACTTTGAAGGAGATTAGAGTAAATGTATTGTGTATGAATAAACTTTTGCTGACCAAAGGTTCGATTTTTTTAGCACATCTTGTATATACCAAGCAGATATAAATCAGATGGTGTTTATACCAGCGTGTGCTGCTTGGTACAGCGTGGCACTAAAACACTAACCAGAGCCTCCTCAAATTTCCAAATTTATTTTGCGTCTCCAAAATTCCTTTTCATATGTTATATACAATCAATTTATGTAAAGAAAGAAATATACTTTTTTGACCTCCATTATTTTTTCTTAATAATTTTTGGGTTTTTAGCTTTTCAGTAAAATTAATCTCCTGTAAAAACGTTTGTACTAAATTGATATTTGACGAATTTTTAGTTTAAAGTTATAAGGAATAAATCTTAAGTAGCATTTTACTGCTCAAATTCAAATTCTTATACTTTATATAGCATGAAAAAGAACTGGTTACTTTTGGGTGGTCTTATCTTATAATTAAATTCTGATGTAGTAAAAACGCAGATATTGTCGAGACTATTAATATTTCTGAATGCAATGGGTTTTAATCTAATCTAACCAGGGTAGAACCGATGACGTCATATGCTTTACTTTGATTTCTGATTGGACGGGGTCATGATACTTTCAAGTCAAACATAAGTTAACCGAACTGAGTCGGGTTCAAACTCACCGTACTCGAAAACGTTATCTATAATATAATAAAAATAATAATGAATAAAGTAATTAGCATTTTTATTTTTATTACAAAGATATTGATTTGATACTGAATTTGATATTGATGATTTACATGCAAATATTGATAAGTATTTATGTATAGAAAAACTATCAGATCAAATACTAATGTTTATGTATCATTTATTTCAGGACATCCATAAACCAATTCTGCTGCAACTATTAAAAGCGACATCCGCCATTATTCTTACTGGGTACATTCCTGAAAATGCATCAAGGTATTTTAATTTCATACTTTAATTTCGCATCAGACTATGCAGATAATTCATAATTCGCGATTTGTGTCATAAAATTTATGGACCAAAAAAATTCAATAAAATATCATTAAAATATAGACAACTAATTTGCCAGGAAAATGATTTCTCAAAAAAATTTAAAAAATACGAATCATTAATTTATTCATGACGATTCATATTGTGACAGTACTTGCAAATAATACGAATGCACAACTTCGTCGCGTGCTCTAATATATTTCTCAAATAAAAAAATTCTCTTACGGGATAACTCGGTAACCAAACAAAATTTTCGCAAAATATCAGAGCTTTTACACAAATACAAGTTGAGCACCAGGCACGAGAGAGCGTACCACTTTTTCGTTAATTTTTACTTATTCTACGATAGTCACGCGAAAACACAATTTGCGACGGCAACAAGAGAAAGTCGTTATATATAGGCAGGAAAGTTATCGGAGGACAAGAGCGATAGGCTGTAAAAATAAGAAATTAACAAGAAAATAGATACCAAGTGTATTTGAGACGCAGATTCACAACTGACTTTTAGAAATTAGTTGATAGACCTGATCTTTACAGATTCGGCATCAACGGAAAACAATAAAGTCGATATTAACTCCGGTTAGGCAACCGCATTAGATCTTGCTAAATCTCAGCTCTCAACGAAAGATTACATCTGAAAGGCGAGTATTGTATGACAATCAGGTGCGGAATAAAGTCTGTCGCCGGTATACAAGAACTCGTATACTGACAAAAAGTATATCTACAGGATGAATTATATCGGCGCGAATTGGAACGGATCTCTAACGCGGATTTTACAGTGATTTTGTTGTCGCAATTAACGAAAATCTTGACTGGTTAATACACAAAGAAATAATACAAATTGACTTGACTGTGGTAAGGGGACGAGAGCTAATCGACAGTTAGTATTTTTCTGTGTTCTGATGGATGGCACGTGGCTCGTAATTTTGCTGATTTACACGGCAGCCATTAGATCAGCCATTCGGAACTTCTCGAATTTTCATACGTGATCCACCCAAGGCTAGGACCCTTGTGATCGACAGCTTTACAATTATGGCAACGTTCATCTCACTCAACGGCTCCTTGTATCCTCTGATATTCTATTTCCTTATGGTAATCGCTAATATGATTTCTTCAGCCTTTCTACGATAGTCCTCTGTTTGCGAAGAAACCGTGCGTTTTCTGCTAGTTCAGCCACAGTACGAGTGCCGGGAGTTTCCCATGGATTCACGCAGAGCCCCCCTTTCGGCCCCCTTCTAATCGGACCCACTTACGCGGCTCCGCGAATCGTATAGGTTTTTGCAGACTCTTGCGCTTTAAAGCGTGCTATATATGTAGGCTGCTGGAAAAGTTTCTGAAATTAAGTACTTCCAGTGGCGCCAACGTTCTGTTATTATCATATCCGTAAAATTAGACGTTTTTAATCTATAATTCAATTGACAGTTTGTACCCAAGCCAACTAGTTTTGTTTGCATAGTATTTTAAAAGAAGTTATTTTGTAAGAAAATGGAAATTTCACGGGCAACGATTTTTTACGATTACAAATGTAATCTAACTCCGAAACAATGCATTGATCGACTTCATTTGACTTTTGGGGATGAAGCACCATCCAATAGGACTGTTTATAATTGGTTTGCCGAATTCCAGCGTGGACGTATCTTTCTTGATGATGGATTCCGTGAAGGTCGTCCATTCATGTCTGTTGCCACTAATGTTGATGCTGTGCATGAAATGATTGAGCAAGACTGGCATATAACATACCGCGAGATTCAGGCATCCTTAGGCATTGATATGAAAGCAATACATACGATTTTGCATGATCACTTGAACGTACGGAAACTTTGCAGTTGTTGAATCCCACACAATTTGACCGAATCTCAAAAACAGGCTTGTGTTAAATGGAGCAAAGAAATGCTTAAGAAATTCAACCGAAGTCAAATTTGGTCTACAACATCGTTACTGGGGACGAAACATGGATCTATTCGTATAAGCCCGAAAGTAAGCAACAATCCATTGTTTGAGTATTTCAAGATAAACCAAAACCAACAAAAGTTGTTTGTTCACGCAGTGCTGCCAAACAAATGATTGCTTGTTTCTTCGGTTATACCGGATATGTGACAACCGTGGCTTTAGAGGATCGAAGGACTGTAAATACTGATTAGTACTATATATAACAATTTGTTTGTCAGAAGTCATAAATGAATTGCGTAGAACAAACCGAAATCGTCGCATCATTCTTCATCATGACAACACTAGCTGTCATGCAGCACGTCAAACCGTTGATTTTTTATCCAGTAATAATGTCGAATTGATGACTCATTGTCCGTATTCACCCGATTTATCATCTAATGACTTCTTGTCGTTCCTAAACATTAAAAATAAGATGCATGGTGAGCGATTTGAGTCGCCTGAAGCAGCTGTTGAAACATTTTGTACACTGATTTCTGAGGTTACAGCCTTAGAGTGGAAAAAATGCTTCGAAAATTGGTTCGAGCATATGCAAAAATGTATTGATCTTAAAGGCAAATACTTCGAAAAACAATAAAACCATTTACCGAATTTTATATGTTTTTTTTTTCATATTGTTTGCAGAAACTTTTTCAGCTACGTATTTTGAAACGGGACTTCTATGATGCTCTCTGGGTTATTCGGATTAGCTCAAAAGATCCTGGCAAGCTTCACCTGCAGTTCTGCGTAGGGGTGTTTTTATCTCCAACTGGTATTCTTCTCAGCCATCTGGTATATTTGGAGCTTTCTCCTTTCCATAGTTCTTTTCTGCAATATAATAAAGTTCAGAATGACAGCGCATTACAAAAATATACGAAATTAAACCTGCCTGTTCGGGCTCCCGGTTGAGGTCACTTCCAGCTTATTATCGCATCTTCGTTCTTCACTGCATTTCTCTGTGTTTATTGTAAATAGATTTTTGAACTTTTCTCAAATAATAATTGCTCCTTTAAGATCAATAATACTAAACACTCTACTCCCATTCAAGCACGCGGATATCATCCGGCCGAGGTAAAACACAGACTTCCATCGGTGACCCGATTTACAGTTTTTTTTTAAATATACACAAAGTCTGATATCTGAACTGTTTTTCTTTGGTACTACTACCACAGGACTGGCCCAATCGCTATGTACCACTTTCTCCAAAATACCAGCTTTGACTACTTTTGTTATTTCTTTTTCTAGTTCAGGTTTTAATGCATAAAGCATATCATACATCGGAAGAAAGATTGGACTGACTCCTTCTTTAAATACAATTTCTATCTTAAACTTTTGAATGTGCGAGTTTGGCTCTTCTTTAAATACTTTAGGAAATTTCCGTCTTAGTTCTGCTATTGACTCCACGTTGTTAGAACCTTTTTTTAGCTGAAAAAAATCACTCTTAATTAGTTTATTAATTGCTAACATATTAATATCTTGAGTCTAAGTAATAATGTTCTTGTCTATATTTATATATTATATATTACCGAAAATTTATTTTTATGTAAAAATAAAAATAAGGGAAACAATCTCCAATGACCTTGATCTTAACAAATGTTATTCAGGACATGATCCTGGACAACATTCAAGAAGCTTTAGGCGTCGGCCTTGGTAATGCTAATGCCGGTTACTGTAAGCCTGATAACTTGCAAAGTACTTAATGAAAATGAACTCAGTTATAGTGTTTTGGAAAGCTCTCGAGATAACATACAAGAATGTGTAATGAAAAAGGGGGGGTTCTGTTTAAAAAATTTATGTTGACCTTGACTTGACCTTGACGCCATCCTCAAATAACTATTATCGTTAAATGCATTTTTTTAAGCTTTACAACTTTTGTAAGAAACATTTTTTCTAAAATGCATCGTTTATAAAATATTTAGGTGTATCTAGACTTTTGGCCTACCCTGTATGTTACTTTTACCATACACTGACCTATGATGTTACATTTCCCCCATGACTACTTTTAGCTTAAAATTAACAGTGTCTAACTCCATGTTCGTAAATAATTTTTTATAATTACCAACGTGAAATGATCGATTGGCACACTCCTGAATTTATCTCCATTATTATTCGTTTCTTTTCTACTGGGATTGTAACCTTTAAACTTTCGAAGTTTTTGATGTGGCTAAAAACTTCAAATGATATATCCTACCAATTTCTTGTAACCAACCTAACTTCAATGAATCCTTTTTTGCCATTCCAGATTCCTCTTCTGCTTCTGTCTCCGGGACCAATTCGTGCACTTTGTTTCTGCGGATCGATTTTGCTGTATGACCCTTTTGGTGCAGGTGTAACATTTCCAGTTGATGGCTAGACGAATAAAATTCTTCGGATGTGTACTTGTACATCTTTTACATGCGTTTCCTCAGCTATACGCTGTTCATTACACAATATGACTCAATCTTATTTAAAGGAATCCAAGGGAAAGGACTTTTTAATACTTCCAGAAGAAATAAAATTTTCCAGAGTTGGAACATCCATGGATGATAATCAAACCTCTCAACTTACTATTGAATAATCTATGAAAAAACAATTATATAATCCAAATCCTTCTACAATTGCGAAAAGAAAAATAAACCGAAAATTCTAGCATCGACGCAAGTTTAATCCCAAGAAGTAATAGAAAAATTTAAATTAAAACAAAAAGAGAGAACAGAAAAAGATAATATACCGTTCGAATATTTTACATTGTCAGAGGAACCTAATAAGAATAGACTTTGTGTGTGTAGACTAGAAATTGTGGAATTATTATTACGTTTAGAACACTTAAATATACAAGAAGAGAGAAAGCCGTAATAAATCTTATATCTAATAGCCAGGACAGATTTCATATTCCTGAAGAAAGATTAACTGCAACTAACATGTTGCAGCATCAGATATCTACAACAGACGATCAATCTATAAATATACGACAATATAGATTTCGACAACTTTATAAAGAAGAAATGTAAGTCGAAGAACTGCTCGAAGGAGGCATCATAAAGCTTTCTTAATCACTTTACAATACGCCCATATGGATAGTCCCGAAAAAAAAGAACTCGAAAGAAAACAAGAGATGGAGAATGGTATTAGATTTCCGCGCTCTGAATGAAAAAACTGTCGGAGACGCATATCTATTACCTAATATTGTTCACATTCTAAATCAATTAGGCGTAGCACAATATTTTTCCGTATATGATTTAGCTTCCGGATTTCACCAAATAAAAATGGATCCTGCAAATAGCCATAAAACCGCTTTTAAAACTCCGGGCATTATAAATTTGATTGCATATCCTTCAAATTAAAAAATGCTCCCGCTACATTTCAGAGATTAATGGATCTAATATTGTACTATCAGGATTACAAAACCAGGAATTATTTGTTTATATCGTATGGATGATATTGTTATATAATGCATCATTAGAAGAACATGAAAGAAAATACAATCTATTAATAGATTGACTTCATAAAGCTAATCTAAAATTATAGCTAGACAAATGCAAATTTTTGAAAACAGGAGTAACATACTTAGGGCACATAATCAGCAAGGATGGAGTCAAATCCGATCCTAAAAAATTAGATGCCGTAAGGCATTTTTCGAGACCTAAAACTCTGAAAAACATTAAATAAATCCTGGGATTAACAGAATATGACTGCAGATTTATATCAAATTTCTCGAAATTAGCGAAACCACTAACAAATTTATTAAAGAATGACACGGCTTTCGAATGACATCTGCTCAAGAAGACTCATTTGAGACATTAAAACAAAGATTATGTGAAGATCCTGTTTTGCCCTGATTTCTAAAAACTTTTTATTTTAACAACAGACCCTTCTAGAATAGCCATGGATCTTATCACAAGGTGAAATAAATAAAGACCAATAATATACGTTTCACAAACTTTAACCGACAACAAATTAAAATACGATACATATGAAAAGGAAGCGTTAGCAAAAGTATATTGTGTTAAACATTTCCGACCATGCCTATATGGAGGAAAATTTACATTAGAAATTCACAAATCATAAATCATTACTCTGGTGTAAGAATAACATATGTTACATAAGATGCAAATGTGAGAATACTCCGCTGGGGACTAAAGCTCGCCGAATATGACGTCGTATATAAAGCAGGTAAAACCAACGTAAACGCTGACGCTCTATCAAGTAATTCTGTAAATCTTGAAAAAATAAATTACAATATAATTCATCCTAATAGAACCTTGAATCTTGACAATTCGGAAGATATAAAAATGGTTTCTAGAATACTAGAAGAAACCGATAAAGAAGAAGTATTAATTGATGAGCTACTCAATTATAATAGAATGCAAACCCGAAGTTAAACAAAGAATAAGAATGTTCATCAAGAAGTATTATCGTAGGAAAATGAAGATAAAATCGAGGAAGCGGAAGAAAATAATCCAGACAAAGAAAGAGATATCGAAGAAGATGCAAGTATCCCTCCGCAATTGTCTGTCCGTCTGTCCAACGTACGACGCATTACAATTATTACGAAATCTTATAAACTACATTGCTCTTAGATGTATAGGGATAAATATCTTTGTGTACTTTGATATATTTATCTATTTTATTAAGACTATAAAAAGATACCCTGATGTCGTTTTTAAATATTATATCTATTATAAATAAAGTTTAACTTTTTGATACTGACAGTCCGTTTCTTCTCTCAGTCCATATTGATCTGTATCAGCGAGCGTACATTATAATCGATACACAATGTCCGTCTTACACATTTGCGTTCCACTAAACTTTATATATTCTATTGGATTTTTATATTAGGTTAAGTAAAAAATAATCGCGTTTTTTTTAAAGACATCTATCAGTAAAAACCGCAATTACTTTCTTACCAACAATATAAATATATCTTAATAGAGTAAAGTTTCAGCTTTAAAAATCTCTTTTTTAAATTATACGATACGACAATTTTTAATGGAGTTATGAGCAATTAAAGTCAAAATAATTCTTTTATTTAATTCGCGATAACTCAGTAATCAAAAGTCGTAGGAATATAAAAAAAAAACGATTTTGTAGGGAAAGTATCAAGTTTTCACGATAGGTAATCGAAAATTTTCTCAAATTCGTTTTGGACACGTTACAAATCCACAAAGTGAGAAGAAAATTTTTCGTCTTTTTCAGCTCGTAGTTTTTGGTATGTAAAAATTATCAAACTCATATAAACTTAAAAAATGTGATAAGCTTTTAAAAGTAGAGATTTCAAGCTTTAAAATCCTTTTTTTAAATTTGGATTTCATTCATTATTGACGAAGATATTGTATATACAACTTTGAGCTAAAAAATACGCGATGACTTTTTACTCAACCTAATACTTATATGGACACACTTGTTTGAATAATTTACATACGATTTTTGATGAGTTTTAATTACTTGTTAGAATTCCGGTATGTTAATTTGATTGTGTTTATTTTTTCGTAAGAAGTCTTTTTATCTTTTTTATTAACTAGAACTTTTTCCAAGAGACATGAAACACATTTAACCGTTCAATCGTATGTGAATAATGTCGAGTTCTATGTACATCAAGACTAACTCGAACCGCGATTATAGTGAATATGTGAACATTTCCGATAATTAATTTTATACAGCGATTTTTATGATAAGTTAATGTCTGAAGAGGGCTCAATCCGGTAGCCGAAACTTGTAATTTATTTGTATTTAAACTGAGTTTTTATTTTATTATATATTTTTTCTATTTTACAATTTTCTATTCGTAATTTATTCTTTTTAATTGTATGATAATTTAAAAAATGTTTTTGACTCTTATTTTGCCTTTTATTTATTGTTATTTATTTTTTATAGGAAGAGTCCTCCAATCTGTTAAATAAAATATTTTATAAAAAATAGTAACATAATGAATAAAGGTAACAAAAAGAATGACATCTAACAATAAAATCATTTGATTTACGATCCTCTTTGTTAACGACATTTCAAATAAATTCAAGAAAATCATTAACAATACGAGTATGGTATCTAAAATTATATTTTATAGTATAATATTAATAAACTTCGCAGCTTAATCAAAGTGCAAAAAGATCCTTTACTAATCAGTGCATAGAGAAACATTGTACATAAAATTGCCTGTAAAGACTGCGATGCTTCTTATGTAGGACAAACTAGTCGTCAATTATACGAGGTCTGTTCAAAAAGTATCGCGAATTTTGAATTTCCGCGGGTTACGTATATTCGATTTTTTGTGGCGTTATGTTGGTACTCATGTCTCCCACTTATGCCGACAAGTTCGGCCATTTTGAATGTTCAGTTAATTTTTGACAGCTTTGCTTGCACGTGTTTTGGCTCGTCTTCGATTTTTGCCTATTCCAAAAAATGGATCAAAGAATCTGTATCAAATTTTGTATAAAAAACAAAATTAAGTGCGCGGACGCATTCCGAATGTTGACGGTGGCATATGGTGAAGCTACCTTGGACCGAAGCAACGTTTATCGGTGGTACAAAATGTTCTCAGAGGGCCGAGAAGATGTGAACGACGAAGAGCGTGCCGGACGCCCGAGCACGTTAACAACAGACGAAAACATTGATGAAGTGAAGAAAATAGTATTGGCCAATCGTCGAATCACCGTTAGAGAGGTTGCTGAGGACCTAAACATATCGATTGGCTCGTGCCATTCGATTTTTACCAATGATTTGGGCATGAGACGGGTCGCCGCGAAATTCGTATCAAAATTGCTCAATTTCGACCAAAAACAGCATCGCATTAACATTGCTAAGGAGCTGTTGGACTCTGTCCGCGACGACCCAAATTTGCTCCAGAGGGTCATAACTGGTGACGAATCATGGGTTTATGGTTATGACGTGGAAACCAAAGCTCAATCATCCCAATGGAAGCTGCCGCACGAGCCAAGACCGAAAAAAGCGCGCCAAGTTCGGTCGAATGTGAAGGTTTTGCTTACAGTTTTCTTCGATTGCAGGGGCGTGGTGCATCATGAGTTCTTGCCACAGGGTAGAATGGTCAATAAGGAATATTACCTGCAAGTTATGCGCAATTTGCGCGAAGCAATCCGCCAGAAACGCCCGGATTTGTGGAAGAACAAAAATTGGCTTTTGCACCATGCTAACGCCCCTGCTCACACATCGTTGCTTGTGCGCGAATTTTTGACCAAAAACAACACACTAATGATGCCGCAGCCACTGTATTCCCCAGATCTGGCCCCCTGTGACTTTTTCTTGTTCCCGAAACTGAAGAGGCCCATAAAAGGACGACGCTACGCTACGATTGAGGAGATAAAGATGGCACCGAAGGAGGAGCTGAACAAGATCACAAAAAATAATTTTTTGAAGTGCTTCGAGGATTGGAAAAAACGTTGGCACAAGTGTATAATATCTGATGGGGATTATTTTGAAGGGGACAAAATAGATATTCATGAATAAATAAATAATTTTTGAAAAAACACAAAATTCGCGATACTTTTTGAACAGACCTCGTATACACGTATTTCTGAGCACCGAAATCACATTAGAAAAAAGACGTCTTCTCATTCGGTTATTACAGACCACAGATTGCAATTTGATCATGAATTCGATTGGGACAAGGTGCAAGGATATAAAAAGGAATTATAACAAAAGATTAACGTCTGAAATGTTGCATATAAAAACACAAAAAAGGAGTTAAATTTCCAAACAAATACTGAATTTTTAGACCATGCCTATACGTCAGTTTTAAATACTATTTGAAATTAATGTTTACAATTATGCTTTCGATCGTTTTGGGTCAGTGCTTGTATCGACTGTGACACTTGTTATTTGTCTTCGTATAACCGAAAAGAACAACTGTTACATTTTATTTTTTTCATTTGACGAAAAAATTATTTGGATTACTCTTGTTATTTCATCTAATTGTCAAAATTAGTATTATATTTTACTGGTTGATTACTATATGTATACGCACAAGTTGCATCACTTTGAGTGAGTGCCAATCTGCTTTCTTCTTGTTGGTTCTTTTTTAAAAATAATTTCACATATATCTGTGATATTCTCATTCTTATTATAGCTTCACTTTATAAGAATTCTTGTTTCCTCCTGGTCTATAAACTGGGATGAAGTTAAGGAATCTCTTTGTGGTGTTGGATGGTTGGCACCCATGGTTTATGCACTATTTATGCTGAATTAGAATTATATTGATCTCGTTGAGAGTGACTTGAAATAAGTCGAAATACGTACGGATTTTATATCAACTTTTTATATTTGATACTTTACATTAAAAATGGATATATAAACATTTCTATTGTTATACATGCGCGCCGATTACCGCGACTCTTACTTCCCCTTTCATTTTAGTCTTTATGTTAAATATGAAGGAATTCTTCAATATTAATTGTTATTCTAATTAAGCATTAATTTTGTAAACAGTGCCGTCAACACTATATACATATAGTGCTGACGGCACTATTTGCAAAATTATATATATTTATATATTCTATATATATATATGTATCTTATTTATATATATATATATAT
>NW_017305672.1:976229-977581 GCF_001594115.1 Trachymyrmex septentrionalis
GAGAGAGAGAGAGAGAGAGAGAGAGAGAAAGAGCTATTCATTAAGGCGAGAAGAGACTCGGACGGGGCTAGAGCAAACTTTCGGCTTAACGAATTTTCCGATTTCGCGCATTAATATGCTAATCCAATTAGCCGTTTCGGCACAGCAGCCCGCACTCCCGCACGTGTGGTACCGCCAAGTTTTTAACCCCGAAGAACTAATTGAATTAGCATTTCAATGCAGCGATTCGTGCAATTCGTTTAGAGCGTGGCTTGGTTTAATTTCGGGATACCTCGCGCGTGGAACGCGCGTCGGTGATATTAACGTTTGATCTGCTACTGTAGTACCCGCGGGGCCACGGTTTTAATTACCGTCCTCGAATATTTATAACGGCAAGTAATTCTTACCGCTCCGCCGCTGGTGCTTTCGTTGCAATGGACGTGTGCAGTGTCGTCCCGTCAAGAGCAATGAAATTAATTATACGTAGCCTCGCAGTGTCACCACTTTTAATTTCGGGTGGATACAGTGTATGAAAACACGAAGAGAGAGAGAGAGAGAGAGAGAGAGAGAGAGAGAGAGAGAGAGAGATGTCCGTTCTGTCATCACGGATCATAGACTACAGTTTGATCACGATTTCCAATGCGACAACGTTAAAATTTTAGATGAAGAGCCTTGTTATAGGAAGCGCTTACTTTCCGAGATGCTCAACATCAAGAAGCAGAAAAACAGTTTGAATTTACAACAATTTATGAAGGTCTTCATAAGGCATATTTACCTATAGTAAATAAAGTTTAACTTTTTTTATACTGACGGTCCGTCTCTTCTTTCAGTTCGTGGTGATCAGCTTGCACATTAGTTGATACATAATGTCCGTTTTTCACGTCTGCGTTCCACTCATTTTTATGTTTTTTTATACTGATTTCGTTAAACTAATATGGATACATTAGTTTTAATAATTTACACATATTTTTTGGTGAGTTTTTATTTCTTATCATAATTCCGGTTGTTAATTTATTTAAGTTTACTTTTTTCATAAGAAGTTTTTTCTTTTTTATTAATTAGAATTTTTCTAAGAGATATGACCTATTTTTGACTGTTCAATCGTACGTGAATAATGTCGAGTTCTACATTGAGACTCAATCGAACTGCGTATATCATAATTTGCGAACATTTGCGATAATTATTTTGTAATTAGTATTATTTTGTAATTAGTATTATTTTGTAAATACTGTTTATTCCAATATGTTTAATGTCTGAAGAGGGCTCATTCCGGTAGCTGAAACTTGTAATGTTGTATTTTATTTTCACCTTTATTATTTCTTATTATATATATATTCTTCTATATATATATTCTATATATATTCTATATATAT
>NW_017305672.1:979747-985720 GCF_001594115.1 Trachymyrmex septentrionalis
TTAGGGATATTGTTTATAACTTTCGTCATCGACCGTTTCTCGAGTGTCTAATAGATGCGAGCCACATGTCATTTGTTGCTCACACCCGCTGTTTCATTTTACAAAGCCTAGTCTGTCCGTTTCTCGAGTGTCTAATAGATGCGAGCCACATGTCATTTGTTGCTCACACCCGCTGTTTCATTTTACAAAGCCTAGTTTGTTTGTTCTTAAGTTTCGCCTATCTGGCCCTTGGTTCCAATATCAACCCAACGGTTCTGTCCTGAGTGGTTTATTAGTTAAAAACTGTGCGTTCATTGTTCTCAGCTCTTATTTTATGTTATAGTCCTCGAGATAAGGTTTGTCTATTTGATACTTGGTTCAAAATATCTAATCCAACGGTTCAGTCCCGGATGGGTTGTTAGTTTAAAACGAGCATTTATTGCTCTCAGCTCCTATTTCAAGTGGTTTACTGCTCACTAATTCGTTGTGATGACGAAAGTTTTTTGTCGAAGAAAAGAACTGTGGAGTCTGGACGTAACAGTAATAATAATAAGAAAAAAAGAGAAAAACAGTATGCTATGCACATTAATGTATGTATTGATATAGACTCACGCTTCAATGATGAATCAAACGTCCAGGAAAAAGGAAAATTAAAAAAAAAGGAGAGAGAATATATGTATAATACAAGAATGAATAATGCTCTCCTTCCTCTCTCAAATCTTTAGAAATAATCATGAATCCATTCGACAATTGATTACCGCACGGGAAGCCAGCAGAAAAAAAAGAGGGAAGAAAGTATAATAATATATACAAAAGTCCGATATTAGGAGTATCTCAAGAATACCAATTGTAAGAGCCAAGAGATCATAAAAATAATCTAAGGTATATAAATGTACCAAGCGATCTATGTCGAGCCATGAGCTCATCATCTCAACACACGTAGCCCACCAGGAACTATATAGTCACGCGAACTGCAGAGTCCGTGACAAAATGATAATAATAGCCTGCAGACAAGTGTCGAGGCTACATCAGAGTATCGGCACGCGAGCTGCAATCATAATGGGTACTAGTGATCACCATGTGAGGACTTAATGCAATTATATCCCGCGTGACACTATATGTGAATAACTTTCAACTCAGAGTAACTTTCAACTCAACACTAAGCATTTCGCATCTGGCGACACTTAAACGGTAATATTATATTATTTCTTTTTTTCCCTCCTCTTTATTTATATATGTATACTTAACATAGGAAGAGGAAAGAGAACTATAAACTTGTTAAAGAAAAATAAAAGAAAAAAAACTTTCTAAATCGAAATCTATAGGTATACCTTTACAGGATGTCCCAGAACAAATCTTAAAATGACATATTCCTGATATAATTCTAAGACAATTTTTCCTTTACCAAAATTCTATGCGTAGCTTAGTTTTTGAATTATACATGAAAACAGTGAGCGAATTACAGGTCGCGTACGGAAAGTAAGCAGGGGCGGCGCAACGCACCATCCGACGCGGGCACTAAGTTACAATCAGCTGCTTGCTACACGTGAAACGCGTGACATGATGATACGCGCACGTACACGTATTTTCTCCCGCTTCTCCTCTTTCTCTCCCTCCCCCCCCTCTCTCTCTCTCTCTCTCTCTCTCTCTCTCTCTCTCTCTCGTGAATATTGGTTTGAAGTATCTCAAATCGCTCCGTATTTAAGAATAAATTTCTGCTACTTGCTGCCTTATATGGTTCTTGGTTTCAGGTCATTGGTCAAAGCTTGTTTCGTTTGATACTACTATTCTTCTGTGAGTATTGTGCATTGTTCTGCGGAAAGTGTCTGGCTGTTTTTTCATCGCTTCGATTTCCAAGAAGTTTCTGAATCTTATTGTCTATTGACGGCTCAGTTTGCGCATGCGTGCGGCTTGGCAGGAAGTTTCCTGGCCTGTTGAAATGTTCAATGAAAGGATTTCGACGGCGGAAGCTGGATTAGTACACAAAGACGTGCAAGATGGAAACAAAAATAAAGGCGGCTTAGTGAAACAGTTATCGGCTGTGTCGGGTTTACCAAGTGCAACGATTAAAAATTTTATTGTAATAATACGTAAATGAGATGACAGAATTATTAAATGGTTATCTGTTGAGCTGCTATGATTTTTACACACCTCTTAAGGCCATAACACCGGCACGTAGAAAGTGGAGAAGACATAGAACCGCTTCAAATTTTGACACATACAAGAGAACAAAAAACGATACTCAAGCTACTGTTCGTACTGCTAAAAGTACCTACTATTGCATCTTTAGAAACCTTAAGGAGTTGGTATCTAGTGATTTGGAAACTGAGATATCTGGGACTAGTTAACCAGAAAACGGCTGACAGAAGGTTGCTCTTTACTATCGAGGAGTTTAACATGCATTTCGTTACAGTGTCTTCTGGTTCGGATACAATTTTTCATCTCGGTGAGGAAATAATATGATATGATAATATGAAATTCTATTGGAGCTTCATAACATTACATGACGTCCGTGTTGCCTTGCTGAAGAATAAATCCAGACTGTTGGTTGCGATAACATTTCAAACAGGTTTATTACAAATGACACATGTGATTATGCACGTGCTATCATATATGTTTAATATTTGTTTTCAATGCGGTTGATGGGAGACAGCTGTTATCTGTCTTCTGCCCAAGATCAAGTGTCCGTCCAAACTTGGAGATTACAGACTAATATCTATCTTGTGTTCACTGTCGACAGCGCTTATGCATTGTTGTTAGTCAGATTACTTGTTATTTGACGGTTAACTTCCTGTTTGACCCGCCACAGTTTGCGTATAAAAAAGGTTCTACACAAGCTGCTATAATTTGTGCATATCTGAGTCGAAGGAGACAAGCTGTCATGGATCCTATTGTATGTCATAGACATATGTCATGTATATGTTGTATGTCATGGATGACATACTAAAAATAATGGAACTAAAATCAACTCAACAGTAAACCCAAAGAAAATAAATGCTTATGATTATAGGCATTTCGAGATATGTTAATAATTTATCCTATTAATAATTTATTCTATTCCAAACTTCCTCACATCAGTGACACATTAATACCTTTTAGTGAAACTGTGAAATACCTAGGACCGACCATCTCAAGAATCTCTTGCGTGGAATGCGCAGGTAACGAATATGGCATCAAGAATAAATGCATCTGTGTACTAGTTAAAATTGTATAAGTAACTTATATCATCATCACTCCGCATAAAATTATATAATATCTATGCTGATCTTTTCTATTTTGGATTATTGCCGTGCAGCGATATGAGTAGAGAACTAGATCTCAAATTTCAAAGAGTTCTCAACTCATGTGTAAGATATATTTTTTCAGTCAGATGGAATGAGCATGTGACACCATATCCGCGCGACTTGAGATAGCTCAAAGTTAATGAGAGGCGTATGTACTTTGTGGTGTCTAACGTATATCACTTTAACAACGAGAAAGCCTGAGCCGTTATATTCTCATTTTAATAAATCCTCTCTCTCTCTCTCTCTCTCTCTCTCTCTCTCTCTCTCTCTCTCTCTCTCCCTCCCTCTCCCTCTCCCTCTCCCTCTCTCTCCCCCCTCCCCCTCCCCCTCTCCTCCCTCTCCCTCTCCCTCACCAAATTTTAGAATAGTATCCCAGGCAACTTACGCTGTGCTTCATCTCTGTACGTCTTTAAAAGCAAACTGTATAGTTATTTATTTACTTCGAGCAAATAATCTGCAGCCTATTTTTCTGTTGATGTCGTTGCAATTCTTTTGTTTTACTCACTGTACTTTTATTTAATCTTTTATGATCATCATTATTTTTAATGATATTTACTCATTTATTTTGTCGATATTTTTCTCATTATACTGGCCTTCATTATTGTTGTTTTATATTACATATGTGCTTAAATTTTATTTTTATTTCATTTGCAATTACGTACATTTATATTTCTAATATTTTCTTACTTACTGGTCACTATCATTGTCTTCTTATTAATTTCTGTATTACTTTTGCGCTTAAAAGGATTTATTATGGAGCGTTAAATAAATAACAATTCCTATCTATCTATCTATCTATCTCCTATCTTATAAAGATGTCTTCATACCGCAGCCAAGCTGGAAAAAGGTAGGATAATTTCGTGACCTTGAATTCCGAGAGTCTCATAAGTCTACACCAAATAACAATAAGTTTTTGTTTTTCATATTAATTGTATCATAATCAGGTTTATGCCAATATTTGTTTTTTATATTAATTATATCACTTATAATGTAAACTTGATCGATTTACAAACAAATTTATCAGTTCGTTATTATTAATCACTACTGATTAATTATCTAGCGACTGAGAATTAAATTCAAGAAAGAAATTGCATATAGCAATTAATAATCAAAAGTTTTCGTCCTTTTATAAAAAATGTATCGCGTATCAATACGTTCACGGATTTATCCACGCATTTGATTGATATTTACAAACGATTCTATTGACTCATTACTATTAATCACTGCCGATTAATCATTCGGTAACTGAGAATTACTACTAAGAAGAAAACATTGCACGCGGTAATCATAAAATTGAACTCCATCGCAAAACAATACGGCCACTGATTTACACAAGCATTTTAACGACAAAATGAGGAATTTATGAACTTTATACGGTTAATTACAATAAAATGCTATCGATTAATTATTCGACGAGTTGAAATTACTTAAGCGCGTTTTACACATGTTACTCGACACGAAGGCTTGTAAACAAATCAATGAATTAAGTTGGTACTGAGTGCGTTGGTTATTATTGTAGCAAAAGGATAAATGATGCTTACAGCGTGGCGTTCACAACGTGTTGATCACAAACACGAACATTTGTAAAAATCGTTTGTAAAAATCAATCAAATACGTGGATAAATCTGTGAACGCAATACAATTTATAAAAGGACGAAAACTTCTGATTACTAATTGCTGAGTGCAATTTTTTTCTTGGATTTAATTCTCAGTCGCTAAATAATTAATCGTGATTAATAATAGTGATTAATAATAACAAACTGATAAATTCATTTGTAAACCGATTAAGTGTGTGTAAAATGTTATAAGTGATATAATTAATATGAAAGACAAAAATTCTCGTAAATGTGATCGTGATACAATTGATGTGAAAAACAAAAACTTACTGTTATTTGGTATGGACTTATGAGAATCTCGAAATCATGATCACAAAATTATCCTGCCTTTTTCCAGCTCGGCTGCGAAAACATCTTTACAAGATAGGGGGAGAGGAGAGAGAGAGAAAAAGAGAAAGCAGCATTTATTATGCGCTCTGCGACAAGTCCCTTCATGCGCAGAGACCATAGTACATAGAATCAAATTCAGTTACATCGAATTACTTCTATAAAAAACCATATACAAAAAACAGAACTAAAAAAAATATGATTACATACATATTAGTAAAAAGTGAGTTTCCGCGAGTGATTAGCACGCATGCGGAAAACTTAGATATCTTAGTGATATACGTACTATAACCGCAGTATATACAGTAGCGCAACTCTCTGTCGGCACCTTTGATGTTAGTATTGGCCAAAATGGAGTGTGCATGCGTGAAATACGTAGGCTGCTGGAAAAGTTTCTGCAAACAATATGAAAAAAAACATGTAAAATTCGGTAAATGGCTTTATTGTTTTTCGAAATATTCGCCTTTAAGATCGATACATTTTTGCATACGCTCGAACTAATTTTCGAAGCATTTTTTCCACTCTAAGGCTGTAACTTCAAAAATCAGTGTACGAAATGTTTCAGTAGCTGCTTCAGGCGACTCAAATCGCTCACCACGCATCTTATTTTTAATGTTTGGGAACAAAAAGAAGTCATTAGGTGATAAATCAGGTGAATACGGACAATGAGTTATCAATTCGACATTATTACTGAATAAAAAATTAACGGTTTGACGTGCTGTGTGACAGCTGGCGTTGTCATGATGAAGAATGATGCGACAATTTTG
>NW_017305672.1:985820-986272 GCF_001594115.1 Trachymyrmex septentrionalis
TGGTTTGTTCTATGCAATTCATTTATGACTTCTGGCAAACAAATTGTTGTATACAGTACTAATCAGTATTTACAGTCCTTCGATCCTCTAAAGCCACGGTTGTCACATATCCGGTATAACCGAAGAAACAAGCAATCATTTGCTTGGCAGCACTGCGTGAACGAACAACTTTTGTTGGTTCCGGTTTATCTTGAAATACTCAAACAATGGATTGTTGTTTATTTTCGGGCTCATACGAATAGATCCATGTTTCGTTCCCAGTAACGATGTTGTAGACTAAATTTGACCTCGGTTGAATTTCTTAAGCATTTCTTTGCTCCATTTAACACAAGCCTGTTTTTGAGATTCGGTCAAATTGTGTGGGATCCAACAACTGCAAAGTTTCCGTACGCTCAAGTGATCATGCAAAATCGTATGTATTGCTTTCATGTCAATGCCTAAGGATGCCTGAA
>NW_017305672.1:987247-995959 GCF_001594115.1 Trachymyrmex septentrionalis
TATTGGCTTTTCAATTGATTTTCTCGCCGCACTTTTTCTTTTCGTTGACGCTGTTGCTTTCGATTTTGAACTGTTGCCTACGTTGCTTCGTTCTTCCAAAATTTTCTTCGTCTTCTTCATTCATGTCAGTTCAGTTTTTATGTCTTTAGCTCGTTTATACATGCGTTTTTTTTACGAGCATTCTTTTTCTTTTACAATAACATCTTCACCGTAGGGAGCAATATCTTTTAGCTGTTTAAAAGTTTTTGTGTCGCCATCACCTACATACTTTTCATAGTAAACGTTATGCAGGCTCACCGATCTTTCGAACATTTCAATGACAGAGTTAACTTCCATTAATCCAGCACTGCCTTCATGATTAATATCACAGGTTGATTGGTGCTCTTCGTACCATACATTGAATTCGATATCATCTTTATTGCCTTTCCACATCGAACACTTTTTGCACACACTCGATTTCACGACAAGGTCGAGAACTTTTCCGGAATATTTTCCAATTAAAGTGGCCAAACCAATGAGAGAAGAAAAACCTCTTCGAGCCCACGAGCCATCGCCAGAAACTGTGAGATGATTTTTGACGTTGCCAGCATTTTCATTTTTCTGTTGCTCTTCCTCGACTGCTCTTCGAAATACGATGCTTGCAACAGTCTTTGCTGCTATCCAAATGTGTTCAACTAAATCGTAATAAGTACTTGGACTAAATCCGTGGCTCATATCCATCAGTCCACAAAAATTGCTTATTCCTTGAAATCCAACGCCGATCATACGCATTGCAAACACGAATCGACGATTTATTTCGAACGATGTGTTAAGTTGTGGAGAGTTTGGAATTCGAATTTCTGTTTCACATTTACACTGCACGACTAATTGAAATCCTAAGCCTTTTTCCGCACGTTTTGAAAACCGTATATCGCTTTTACATGTCTTACACATAACAATGCCTTGTAATGTAACAAACAATGCGAAATTCACTATGTGATAATGTAAACCAGGATCAACGTTCACTTCAAAATCCGGATTGTTTTTTGTAATTTTACGAGCCGATGCACTTGTGTCACTTGTATTTCTTTCACTTGTGTGTTTATTACCACGAAAATATCTTTTTCTTTGACGTGATGGCCTACTATTCCTGGTTCTTTTTTTATCCATCGTTATGTATATATATTAGCGTTTACGGAGCAATATACACACGACAACAATACTTTTCACGAAAATTAACGTTCGGCTAGTCTCACACGATGCCGACAATGCGGGAAAATCAAGCCTGACCTGAGAAACCGGCGGCAAAGCGAAGCGAACCGTTACAGTGGATATACCTGAAATGATATCTGTGCGCTGAAATAAGTACTTGCTTAGAAGCGCCTCTAGGACTTCTTCTCGGTCGATAATCGATTTCTAACTATTTGTACACAAATTTTACATACTTAAGGTACCCGAAAATGATGCTTTTGGAAAATCGAAAATTTTGAAAAATAAACCCATAAAGTGGCCTGAATCTCGCGGTATGTTATATGCTGGTCTCGCTCAATCATTTCACGCACAGCATCAACATTAGTGGCAACAACAGACGTGAATGGACGACCTTCACGGAATTCATCACTAAGAAAGATACGTCCACGCTGGAATTCGGCACATCAATTATAAACAGTCCTATTGGATGGTGCTTCATCCCCAAAAGCCAAATGAAGTCGATTGATGCATTGTTTCGGAGTTAGATTACATTTGTAATCGTAAAAAATCATTGCCCGAAAATTTTCACGTGAAATTTCTATTTTCTTACAAAATAACTTCTTTTAAAATACTATGCAAACAAAACTAGTTGGCTTGGGTACGAACTGTCAATTGAATTATAGGTTAAAAACGTCTAATTTTATAGATATGATAGTAGCAGAACGTTGGCGCCACTGGAAGTACTAGATTGCAGAAACTTTTCCAGCAGCCTACGATGAGCAACTTCGTGTAAAAATAATTTCAAAGTTCTATTAAAAAAATTCCTTTACGCTAAGACCAACGTTTCCAATATCATAACAGTTCGCGGAAATGAATCTAAAATTGTAATGAAACAAAGCTTACCACGTATCTTATGGCACGAAAACTCACAAATCAGACCCGGAATAAATAAAGAACTTTTGGTACTGTATTAAAAATTACTTCCGACAATTATGAAGACACCGTCACAAGCGGGAGTCTATTTATATTATACGAGGAAAGAAAACGAAATGAAAGTGGAGGATGTAATACTAAGTATGGGGAGAGGAACTATTTCCAATGGAGTGGAAGGTAAATTTCAGGAAAGCGTCGTTTAATGTATCATCTCAGAGACCATTCTTTTATAATAAGAATGTTCGGAATCAAGGATACTAGAGTTATCTCAATCAGTCGTATGTTCACTGTCCAGTTTATGACAAGAAATAATTGATAAAGAATTAATAGGTTTATTTAAATCTTTAATGTGTTCTTTAAGTCGCGTTTTTAACTTCTTTTTTATCTGACCCACATAAGAATAATTACAGTCTTGACAATTAATTTTGTAGCATTTGAATGATCTTCTTTTTTAATTTTGTTTTTGCCAGTTTTTATGGAAGTGCTCATACTATTCATTGGTTTATATGCTAAAGGGTGTCCCAAGATTAACGCAAGATTTGAATTAAATAGAAAACACAGTTTTTAGTCTTTTGATTGTTATTTTTTTATTGAATTTTTTTATTAAAGTACATAGGATAGGGTTATTTGTGGAATAACACATCGGGCAAATGGCCTCCACGGCTTTGCATGCACATACGCACTCGTTTGTCGAAATTTTCTATGATCATTTTGCATAAATGTGGCTGAATTTCGTTGATGCAGCGTTGAATCTCCTCCTTTAATGCACGGTGTGGGCTTGTTGACATAGACCTGTGATTTCAAATAACCCCATAAAAAGAAATCTAATGGTGTTAAATCACACGATCTAGGGGGCGATTTTGGCGATTAACAAAGCCATCAAGGTGAAAATGTGCTTCATCGCTTAGGATGATTTTGCTCGAAAAATCAGCATCCATTTGTTGATGTTCAATAATCCATTTTCACGCTCCATTTTCACTAACCCTAAACTGTCAGCTGTTAAATTGTTTTTTTTTGGCGGCAAATTCAAATCTTGCGTTAATTTTGGGACACCCTTTAAAGTCAAATTTACTTGTAAAGAATTTGAATTTCTCAGAAGTTTTTTTGAAATAAGGGTTAAAGTAAAAAATTTTTTATTAATATTAGAGGAATCCGAGTTAGAAATAACATTATGTTCTTTAATCATCTCAAAATTCTTTTTTAAAGACAGAATTTTTATCCTATAATATTAATTGTTGTGAATAAAAATTTTGAAGAGTATCCGTTCTGTTGAAAAGTTTTAATTAGAGAAATGATATTATTCTCATGGAATTTTGGATGGGAAAGGAATAAAATTCTGTCTAACAGCCCAATTACAACACTCTTTTTATGTTCTACAAGATAATTGGAAAAAAAGTTTAGGTATCTTTCAGAATTTGTAGGCTTTTTGTAATTGTCAAAAATAATTCTCCCATCCTCAATCAAAAGTTTAATATCCAAAAAATTTATTCCTCTATTATCGCTATAATCGACAGCAAATTTAATACGTTCATGGTAAGAATTGAAAGAGCATAATATATTATTTACAAGATTATTTGGAGCCGCAATAATAATGTCATCCACATAACGATAGTAAAATGGAATATGCGTGGTTAATGTATTAAAAATATTACACTCAAATCTCGTATTACCACATCCGCTAGAATTGGAGAGAGAGGAGATCCCATGGGCAGATCAAATATTTGTTCATAAATAACATCATTAAACTTAAAATACTATGGTAACGAGGAAATTATCATTCCCGAAGGATCATACGAACTGTGTAATATAGAGCGGTATCTGAAGAGTGAAATTTTACGTTCTCACGATGCGAAGGCAAGAAAGACGAAGAGTTCCGCTGGTTATTCGCGCCAACAACAATACCATGAGAAATGAGATCAAATGCCTATCGAATAAATTTTGCAAAACCTTACAACATTTGTTCGCTGCTGGGATTTTCGTCGAATTGCGTGCTGGAGCTGTGACAGAGGCTTGAGTCGAAAACGTGCCGATAAATATCATCAACGTGAATATCATATGTATCGAGTGCAACGTGACCGCGGGTGCGTACAGCAACGACAGATGCGTGCATACGATACACGAATTTTCGCCGAGCGTGCCGCCGGAATATAGGATATCGGAAAGCCCGACGCAGACCATTTACTTTCCGATCGTTGTATGCATTACGGATCTGACGATTCACGTGATGGATCAAGACGATTGTTTGATTTTTGCGGAAAAGAGATCACAGTTGCATGTACGATGGTGTTAATGTGAGATCCTTATGTTGAACAAACAGTCAAAACAGACAATAGATACACCTTTTACTGGAAAGACTACACCTGGAAAGAAACTCACTGCGTCCAACATTGCATTCTTAAAGTCGTTGGGTTTTATCGTACGAAACGGCTGATATTCTCAATATTACAGGTGAGCCGATCTTTGATGACCGCAATCTGACGATCGTCAAGATTGAGACTCACACGTACAATCCGTACTCCAACACTACATTTGGTCATAGCGACAAGATACGGATACCCATACAGCAGCAGAATTTGTATACGTTGCGACAATTTTCTCTATATCGAAGGAAGATTGACGGTGAAGAAGAAAAACGATCAGACGTCGACGATGCTTGGAAATAATTGCGTGGCGTTCATGTTTGATGAAATTCGATATGAATGGTATAGAGATTGACCGAAACAGAAACGTTGAAATTACCAGTACCATCAAGAACAATGTGTCAATGACATACGGAAAAGCTTTGATTGCGTTGAACGCTGGATGGAACTCTAGATCCGACACGGAGAAAGGACATTTTAATTTCTGCGCGCCGCTCAGCATGCTGTTGGACTTTTACGAAGATTACAAACGCCTGATTGTCAACGATCGCCACGAATTGATTTTGATACGAGCGCGCAACGATTACAATTGCTGGATTGTAAATCCTGTGACAAAGTCTCGAGGTTGAATTATTTAAAGTGGCTGATGCCTCACGTTGCGTTAAACGAGATCAATAAATTATCAATGCTGCGATCATTGGAAAATAGTCGTTATCTGAGTTTTCGCTCGTGGGATCTGTACAATATCTTCTGTTACAAAATATAACAAAGCATTCATAGACCGTCAAAACGACTCACCTTGAGAAGCCGCGGTACGTTATCTTTGCTTTGCAAACCGGTCGAAAGAATACCATGTCACGAAATGTTACGTAATACACGAAGCGTGTTTGATGATTGTAATTTGAGTAACGTGAAACTTTATCTAAATTAAAAGTTTTTTATCCGTATGACAATTTAAATTTGGATTTTGGCAAAAAGAGATACGTCTGGTTTGATATGTACGCGCGTTTTTGTAGAGCATATTATGGAATCGATTGCTTCGAATTGCTACTCAATTTGCTATTTACCAAGAAATGGCTTTTTGTGGTCATTGATTGCTCGCGACAAAACGAATCAATCATTCTTCAAGAGCCACTGTGGACGTACGCATAGAATTTGATTGCAAGGAGAATGTACCCGCAAATACAATAGCCTATTGTCTCATCATACACGATCGCGTGGCCCAGTATAATTCGTTGACCAACGAAGTGCGCAAGATCATGTAAATTGCAACGTCAACATGTATTTAGAACTTTAAAGAGAGAAAAAACTGGAGTGAGGTGCAGTCTCAAAAAATTTGTCGTCATGGTCATATCGAAGTTTGTGGATCTGCAAGGATTTATTGTTAAAAAGAAATTTATCATGTAGGAAGTATGGGTGTTAAAACAAGGAGTTGTTCTCACGCATTACATTTTTACGAGTCCCGTGTCATGGAAATTTTTGACAAGATCCAACAGGTCTTGCACTTCTTGGTTGATTGCTTATCACCACGCATTGTGATGGGAGGTACAGGTATCCCGTACAGCAAGGCAAAACGCCTGATTACAACGGCTGTATTTGAAGATGATGTTATCGTATACGTCAAGGGATACGAGAAACGAACGTTGCTGTAAAACTTGCTTCTGGATAATGAGCGAGAACTTTATCTAATGTAGATGTTACTAATACTATACAATGCAGACAATACAATATTAAAAATTACGCATTACAAAATGTATTGAAAATATATAACTGATGGTTGCAAAATTTTTTAATAAAAATACATTATTTATTATATTTTTTTTTTCTCTTCCTTTGTAATACATGAATGTATGTAAGTACGTATAAACATATATATGTATGAAAGTATGTTTAAACGTACGTATGTACGTATAAGCGTATATATGTATGAACGTACGTTTAAACGTATGTACATATGAACGTACGTATAAATGTATGTATGTATGAACGTATAAACGTATGTATAAACCTATGTATGTATAAACATATGTATGTACGAATATATGTACGTACAATATAAATGTACGTATGTACATATAAACGTATGTGTAAATTCGTGACAAAAGAAAATAAGTAGAAAGGCGTGATAAAACGGATCGCGATACGTTCGAAATTCTTGGAAAGAAGGGGAGGGCCTGTCTTCCTTCTTTGACTTCAGAACTATTACGTTATAATTTACGTGGATACAATCAGTCTTGCAATACTCGCTTTACAAATGGTTGAAAAAATGTATTTTGCCAAAGAGAGCAGCACATCGTATGACGTGAAAAAAAAAATAACATGTAAGTTTTAACATTCTATTAAAAAAAATATATTTGTTTACATAAACATAGGGCCCTGGTTATCACTGTTTACATAAATAGCGATACCGGCGATCGGAGTTCCCACGCCTACGAGTACCCCCCCTCAGAGAGCCTGACTTAGAATCCACCTACCCTATCTACTGATAGGCATTTGTCCCAGTTTATTTGTTCTTCATTTATATAATGCCGTAAATATTCCGCGAGGGTACGGTGAGAACACTCTAACGCCCCGTTACTCTCAGGATAGTACGCTGTCGTCTATATCTCTTCAATCTGTTTAAAAGTTTACAAATATTCTTGAATAATTTGCTTGTGAAGTTAGTACCTTGTTTCGTAAAAATTTTTTCGGGTATTCCTTATTCCATTATTATTTTTACTACAAATGCTTTGGCAATCGTTGACGCCTCTTGATTTTCTACGAGTAACGCTTCACTAAATTTCGTCAAGTTATCTTGAAAAGTCAAGACGTACTTATTTCCTTTGGTCATAACCGACAGTGGCCCTACTATGTCAAGAGCAAACTTTTCAAAGAGTTTTTTCGGCATTTCAATTAAGAGGCATTTTTGTTCTTTGACTTAGTTTATGTTTCTAACAAAATTTACATTTATTAATGTAATTTTCGACATCCTTAGTGATGCCACGCCAGTTATGTAGCAATTTTATTCTTTTTAATGTTTGCGATACCTTTTACCGGTGAATCATGATATTCATACTGAATTTGTCGTTTATCTTCTTTCTCGTCATCCTCCTTCTCTTCTTTCCTCCAGTGTATTTTATTCATTCGTGCATTCTTCGGTGTCTACTTAGCGCGTCACCATTCGTGTTATCTTTACTGGCTTTACATATGATTTTATAATCGTATTCTTCTAACTTTAGAATCTCCATCTTTTTAAACAAGATCCGGGTCTGTGACATTGAAAAACCAAACTAATGGTCTATGATCACTCACTATTGTAAAAGTGGTCCCATATAAATATGGTCGGAAATATTTCACAGCTCATACTATTAGTAATAACTCCTTATCAGTTGTATTATAATTTTGTTCAGTCTTATTTAAAATGCGACTGGTATAAGCAATTGGTCAATCTTGACCTACGATATCTTGTGACAGCCGTTCCGATTGCATAATCAGACGCGTCAGTAATTAGAAACTTCCGCGTAAAGTCCGGGTAACTCGATATTGGAGCTGTAGTTAATCTTACTTTTAATATTTTGAATGCATTTTGCTGTTCTGCCGTCCAATCGAATTTCGCCCTTTTTTTTTAGTCAAATTGATTAACGATATTTATGCATATCTACTTGAACGGCAATCTACCATAGTGTTCCGATTTTTCCACATTTGTGACATTGTATTGTTAGATTGCGGTTGCTCCGCGAATTATTTTTATTTCGGTCACTAGGACTTGCTTGTAATGACGGCACGCTCATGCACTCCTCCGCGCTGGCTGCACTTATCGCTTCTTATAAGGTGGTATATTTCTGCAATCTCACGATCAATTGACACAAAGACCTAATTCAAAGTTCAGCCATGTTTGATCCTGCATGATCGCTAAGATGGCTCGCTTTTGGTCGGTGATATGTTCACGCTTTCCTATCAACGCTTCATATAACTCCATCGTAAGTGTATCTACACTCGTTCAAAAATATGCGCGCTCTTGCCAGATTTTTACCTTAATGTATTAAATTCTACTAATAAATAATAATAAGGCTCTGTATAAAACAATATATGCAAAAAAAGGATAAAGAGCCAGTAATGTAATAAAAACTAATTAAAATTCAATCATAAATTACAAAACGACAAAACAAACATTTCGACTCCGCTCATTCATTTTCAATGTTGCGCGCGGTAATATTAAAACATCGCTATAAAAATATTTATGGTATTACATTTTTCATATCGTGTAGTG
>NW_017305672.1:996059-996291 GCF_001594115.1 Trachymyrmex septentrionalis
AAAACGCAGGTAGATGGTTATCCATATCGCACAATGGTTTTTTCAAAAAATGTTTAAGCAAATTTGCAAGAGTAGCGAACATCTGACTTCCACACTATTGAATAATGCAATGTCGAAAAGGAAAACACTAATCAAGAACGAAAAACGGCAAAAAGGGGGGAAAAAAGGAAAAAAGATATTAGGAAGGAGAAAGAGAGTGTATAATGCCAGAATATATATATATATATATATA
>NW_017305672.1:996391-1002229 GCF_001594115.1 Trachymyrmex septentrionalis
TATATATATATATATACTCGTATATACGCTTTGGGCAAAGACTCCGTGTTATTTTGTCTGTTTATTCCATGTTTCTGTTTTTTAATGTGTACCATTTCAGATATTAATCTTTTATTATATGAAGGTTCTATATCTAACATGTCCACTTTATCCTATTTAAAATTGTAATTCTCCTCCATACGATGGTCAAAGATCACCGATGGAGATTTTGAACTTATATTAATATCTGAAACATGTTCATGTAGTCTTTAACTGTTTTTTAATCTGGCCCACGTAACTAACATCACAACTCTCACAGGATATTCTGTAAACCACAATTTGATTATGTACATGTTCTAGCTTATTCTTTCCTCTCTTTATAAAATTTTTTAATGTATTAGGGATGGTAAAGGCCAATTTACAATTAAACGTGTTGACGATAGGTGTAAATCTTTCAGATATTGTATTAACGTATGGAATAGTAAAAAACTTTTCTGTGCCATCCTTATTATTCTTAAAACTATTAATGTTATTAATATGAAATTTAATTCTATTATGAATAGTCGAGAAAATAAAATGTAGAGGATATCTATTCTTTAAAAAAATATTAATAGCGTCAATTAGATTATTTTGTTGGAACTTCGGATGACACAACCGAAAAATTGTATCCATAACTCCATAAATTATACTTTTTTTGTGACAAAACGGATGGTGTGAATGGAAATTAAAGAATCTACCGGAAAAGGTTGCCTTCCGATATACATAAAAAATGAGCCTCCATTCATCAATATGATCAACATAGTATCTAAAAAACTTATTTTTCCATCTATACCAACTTCCATAGTGAACTGCAGTCTAGTGTACAATAACGAATTAAAGATACCCAAGATATCATCAATATTATCAGATAGATCAGCCAATATAATATTATCAACATATCAATGATAAAATAACAACCAAACAGGAAGTCTTCTAATCGCATTTTCTTCAAAGTCTTGCATAACCATATTTGCAACGACTAGAGACAAGGGGATCCCAAATATTTGTTTGTACATTTTATAATATTATTGAAGATAAAAACAGTGGTATTCAAAACCATCTGAAAGGCAATCAAAAATTCATCTAACAGAATTTTTATTTTCTTAGATATGGAATCCCATCTTCTAACAACACTATCAGATGCCAAATCTATAGATATTAGTAAATAGGGATACCACAGCCAAGGAAACCAACGTAGAATCTGGATCAAGTTTGACATTTTTTAATTTATTAATGAGATCAAAACTATTCTTTATAAAACTAGAAGCTTCTGGTATGGAGTCATTAATAATACTATGTAAAAGCTATGATAAATTGTATAGTGGGCTATTTATAGATGAAACAATGATTCTAAAAAGATAGTGTTTTGTTTATGAATTTTAGTTAACCCGTATGCTATAGGTCATCCCGTCAGTCTTACACAACTTCCGATATGCCAAGTCATCTATGAACTCTTTTCCTTTCTACCTACTAAGCATGTACGCAAATCGCTAGTAAATTTTTTGTAGGATCTTTAGTTATCATTTCATATGTATTATTGTGTCTAAAATCGATTCCATCTTGGATATGTAATCTAATTTATTCTAATCAACAGTAACATTTCCTTTATCTGCTTTAGATATTAATATTTCAAGATGATCTTTAACAAATTTTGTTGTTGACTTAATCCAATTGAATAATAATTTATTATCAGAACCTGTCTTGGGAAAATCATTCTGAAACTTCTCAAGAATCGAAATCGTGTTGTTTCTAACAAAGTTAATTATGTTACTAAGTTAATTATATTACTACGGCGACCAATAATAAAATTGTTTTCAACATTTTTAATAAACTCAATTAATGTCCTGTCAATATGTGTTTATTGATAGGAAGGCCAAAATCTTCACCCAACTGTAGCAGATATTGGATCTCCTAGGAATCTCAATATTGCTCAGATTAATGAACCATTTTTCATTTAACGAGTCTAGAGAAGCTGCTTCTCCAAACGCTTCCGCTGAAATATTTATTTTTTCTATGGACTGTAAAGACTTTTTCTTAAGAACTTCATTTGATATAATCTTATTTTGTAAATATTAAAAACGCAAAAATAAGAGATTGATTTAATATTTAATCTTTTTTCAAGTCTTTTTTTCTTAACCATTGGATCTTCTTATCAATTTTACTTGTATGTTGAAAAAAATAAAAACTATTAATGTTGCCTAAATATATTTTATTAATCTTTTTTATTAATGGACTCTCAACCGATATTGACAAGGTACATATGATTATATTATATACATGCAGTGACGGTTCTCTCCCGAGGGCTTATGGGCTGCCAAAGATTCATAAGCCTGGTTGCCCCCTTAGAATCGTGTCATCGGTGGGCAGTCCGCTATATTCTTTGGCTACGTTTTTACACAAGAAATTATTCAAAACCATCCCGAGAACTGACAGTTACGTAAAAAACAGTTTTGAACTTGTCGAGAGGTTGAGGGATGTGCACTTTACGGGGGCACATGAATTAACGTCTTTGGATATTACATCTCTCTTCACGAACGTGCCAACGGATGTAGCGATCGACTGTGTGAACGAACATTGGCGGGCTGTTTCCAACGATTGCTCCCTACCCAAGAAGGAATTCTTAGGAGCGATACAGTTTGTCCTAGATTCTTCGTTTTTTTCCTTTGACAATGTTATTTACAGGCAGAACTTTGGCATCCCCATGGGCTCTCCAATATCACCGGTAATAGCGGACTTAGTGATGAGGAGATTGGAGACGGTGTCCTTGATGTCTGTGAATTTGGACATCTTATTTTATTATAGATACGTTGACGACATATGCACTGCGTTGCCCCCCTCACAAATCGACGTGTTATTAGAGCGTTTTAATTCATTTCATCCGCGCCTGCAGTTTACCGTAGAAAGAGGCGGCAAAACGATCAATTTCCTGAACGTCACCGTGTCTGCCAACAATAATCGCTGTAATTTCAATTGGTACCGTAAGCCAACGTTTTCAGGTAGGTTTTTAAATTTTCACTCTAATCATCCATTGACGCAGAAAAAAGGCACCATCTTTTCATTAGTCGACAGAGCCTTTTTATTATCCGACGTTATGTTTCACATTAAAAATTTGACCTCCATCATTGACATTTTACTACTGAATGACTATCCACTAGACTTTATTTTTGACTCTATTAATCATCAGGATTAAAAATTTGATTAGAAAGAGACACAGAGTATACGATATCGCGACTGACAACGATCTAACTAATGAGTCTACCTCTTGGCTTTCCATTCATTCCGCTTCATACGGAGAAACTTAGAGCTTTGAATAAAAGCAAAAGTGATATCAGGGTGGCCTTCCACAGCCCTAACAAAATGAACAAATATGTAAGAGTCCAGAAGGACACTTGTCCCCGTACATCGAAAAGCAACGTTGTTTATAAAATTTTGTGCAATGATTGTGACGCTTCTTATGTTGGACAGACAGGCAGGCAATTAAAAACTAGAATTGCCGAACATCGCAATCATATTAGACATAAATCTTCTGTCCGCTCTGTTATCACCGATCATAGGTTGCGTCACAATCATGATTTCCAATGGGACAATGGTCTTATCTTAGACGAAGAACCTTCGTATAGAAAGCGTTTGATTTCGGAGATGCTACATATTAAGAAACAGAGGAATAGTCTTAATTTACAGACGGACAACGAAGGTCCGTCTTAATAAGGCATATTTGCCGATAATAAACAAAGTCTGACTCTCGATCCTGTCGACCCGTCTCCTCTCTCAGTGCGTCACGTTTCGTTTTAGCGAGCGGTCGGTGTGCGACGTTGACATGTCCGACTTCGACGATTACAACCCTATCATCGCCATGCGTTTTCACACCTGTTATACATTACAGTGGTTCTCATTTGCTTGTTCGGGTGTATTGATGAGTGAGCACTTTACTTCTTAACTGCAGCGTGTCTAGTTTTTAAGTTTGCTTTTTTCTTATGAGTTTCCTTCCTTTTCCGGGTTTTTCAGTTAGCACTTGACTATGTATCTTAACATCGTTTTGATTGCACTATCGCATATACAACATTAGGCTACACATCGAGATCCATCATAATTGCTGATTTCCGCGCGTTAAAAATGTTGCGACGGTTAAAAATGTTTGTTCACGGTCACGTTTCTAGAATATTTTTCTGACTACTTTGAATTCTGATATAACTGACTCGCAAGGTACTACACGATATGAAGAATGTAATACCATAGATATTTTTATAGTCATGTTTTAATATTACTGCAACATTGAAAATAACTCAAGAGGAGTCGAAATGTTTGTTTTGTTGTTTTGTAATTTGTGATTGAATTTTAATTAAAGTTTGTTACTACATTACTGGCTCTTTGCGCTTCTTTTTCATATATTGTACTAAATTCTAGTTGTAAATGTGTCATTCCGCGCTTTCCGAGATAATTTGTTTCTATTTCCCGTCTTAACTACGTAATCACGCACATTTCTGGTTTGGAAATCTAGCATTAGCTTCCCTTTTAATTTTGTGTTTAGAATCTCTTTGAGTAAAGCAAATTGTTCCGCGAAATGTATTTTCTCCATCGCGTATGCGCTGGCGTTAATAAACACCTGCAATTTTTGTCTTGAGAGTCCTTCGGATATAATATTATGCGCTTTCTTGAGTCGCAGATAGCCCGTGAGTCGCCCCCTAAGTTTCCGTACGTCGTTTTGCGTTCGACTGTATGTAACATTTAATGGCTTGTAACTTGGTACTGGACGCGGGAAAAAATTGTTGTCGTGATCATATAATTCGTGACTTCTATCATACTCGATCGATCTTGCATTCTAGCGACTGCTTCCAATAAACGGTCCATCAAGTCCTCTTGGTTTACTTCTGCACGCTCTCGGGATTGATTTATTCTTTCGCGGAGTTGTATTTTTTCGTTTATTTCTGCACTTTTATCGGTCGCCATCGGCAGTTTCTCCATTTTATGTCCGTGTTAGTTGAGCCATTTCGTAATGTATTGTACTTTGTTGTGCGTTATTTAATTCTGCCGGTTCGCATAAACTGTCTTCGTAAGATACTGAATGTGCTCGACGTCAGTATCTAGTATACTATGGGGATTCTAACCCATGGGGTTAGAGGAGAGCGCGAGGCGTGGGGGATACTCGTTGGCGCGGGAGTACTCGTAGGCGCGCGGAGGGGGAACAGACTATAGAACTATAGAATTCTAGATGTTACAAAAAATGTGTAATAAGGGCTCGCATGTTAAGGAAAGAGAGCGCGACGATGTCGGAGCGTGTAATGTGATATGAATGAAGTGTTACGTCCAAACTCCGTGCGCATGCGGAGTTGAGGGGGTGAACGTAACGAGGAACCAAATTGTTAGACCGATTTGGTCGTGTCCGGGCTCCGGACCGCAAGGGAGCCGTGGGGAAGGACCGACGCAAATCGGGAGGCGCTTCGCTTCGTCCTGAGGCTCCTAACGAGCCGGGGGTCGAACGGAGGACGAAGCGGAATCCTCTGCTCGTGCTCCGCTAAACGGACACACGAGTCGGACGTACCTTGAGAAAGGGCCCAAACTGGGTCAGTGTGCCGAGAGGGGCGCACTTTAACGCCAGCTGTGCCAGTACGGCCGTATGCCTTAGCTTTCGGTCATGGAACTTAATCCGAGTGACCGGGGAGAAGGCTAAGTGCAATCTCGGGCGAGCTTAAGAATACGAGGAGGGGTTTAGTTTAAATAAATTACCGGGAAGTAAATTTTATAATAGTATAATTAATAAAAACTGAAGTTATACATTTTTTGAATTAAAAAAAAAAATATAAATATAATTTTATCGGGTAA
>NW_017305672.1:1003344-1043814 GCF_001594115.1 Trachymyrmex septentrionalis
ACGGGGGTTGCGGAATCGCGATTTTTATACTAATCGCCGCAGATTACTCAAATTTGGATTGGTGGAATAGGTTTCGTTAGCTGGGAGTAGGATTTTCTTTCGCTCTTAGATTGGTCAAGATTTTGGGGGAGGAAAGATGTTGACAGGAATCGATAGAGTGGGAAAGTGAAACTCCAAAATTTTATGACCCTAAGATTTATGGGGAAACGTACGTTTCGGGCGCCGAAAGGTCGCGGATGCATCGTCGCCACGGGACCACCCAGAATCTACCCCTGAACGTCGCGTGCCGTTTCTTAAATTTTATAATTACTAATTCGCGAGAATCATTTCGCGACTTGATCGTTAATCTTGGCGTTAATCAGTCTTACGCTTTCCATACATATTGATTTTTATCTCGGAGCGACATTCATGAGGAGATAACGGATTCTTAGTTTTTAAGATGAAAAAAAATAAAAAGGAAAGAATATAAAATTTTAGAGCTTCGAAGAATTCGAGATCTTTATGAAAGAAAAGAGTTGCGTGAGTCCGCCGGCCGTAACAGAAGAAAGGACGGAAAAAATGAATCGATAGAGTAAAAGTCCTTTTTTTTATGACGCAGTTTTTTCATGATTTTTACTACGAGGTATAGGATGGGGAGTAAAAGAAAATACATATGTAGTAATACGAACGAAAAATTTTTTATTCACATGTTATTATACAGATTTTTTTCTCATTTTTCATTACATTTTTTTCCCGCGATCGATAGCGTTCGAATGCGATCGACGGCTTCAACATCGCTAGCAGCGCTTTCTGGAAAAAGAAAACGAAAAAATTTTTTGATTACTATTCGCTTATTCAGCAGAGAATAAAATGCATTAGCACTAATCATTCTAAATATGATACCTTATGACTTATGTTTCGATGGCATTGATGACGTTGGTGATGAGGAACATGTTGGCAATTTTGATGCTTTTTCACCTGGACATGGAGCGCGTCACCAGGGTTTGAGGTAGAAGGGCTTCGTTTTTTCTCTTCCACCCATTGCGGTTCTATACTTATCATATTATTCTCTCTCTCTTCTTCTCTATGATTTAGTAATTATGATAATATTTTTTATAAATGTAATATAACATAGTAGCTAATTATGATAATTTTTATTATGATGATATTTTTTATTAATGTAATACAAATTACCAAGGACACTTTCTTATCGACTAATTCAATTTGTTAAATTGTACTACTACTCAATAGCTATTATTAACTAATTCTTAATTACAAGGAAAGGAAAGAGGAAAGGAACTTAAGACATATTAAAAAAAAATTTCATATTTTATTTTAAACTTGATATATTTCTTTTTGGCGTTGCGCCCACCAATTGTATCTTAAATACATTCTGTAACGCACAATTTTTAACATGTTGTCCACATCGCATAGTATTAGTAACATCTAGATTATTCAATTAATATAACAATCTATATCTTCGTAATCAGCATCAATGGTCAAATCGTCGAGTATATCCACCAACCATTCGCGTTTTTCACACCCTTTAACATATACGAGAGTCTTATTGTCGTCACCTTCTTCCGCACCAATTACAGCCATTGTAATCAGGCGTTTCACTATACTGTACGGGATTATCCCGTCTTCCCATCGCAATCCATGGTGATAAGCACTCAGCTAGGAAGCACAATACTTTTCGGATTTTGTCAAGAAATCCATGGCATGGGACTCGTAAAAATGTGGTGAGAGAGAATGACTCCTTTCCTCAACACCGCCACTTTCTTCACGATAAATTTCTTTCCAACGATAAATCCTTGCAAATCCACAAACGTTGGTACGGTCATGACGAACAATTTTTCGAGACTGCGATCGATTCGTTCGTCTTCCAGGACACCAACTGAGGTCTCGAGCACTTATGAGCTATTACATATTTCGCTACGTCCAGTGGACTCCACGATTTCTCCGTTTCATGAAAATTCCGACAGAAATAGTCGTTAGGACAAAACGCAAACATAAAACTCGAGCGTTAACGGTCACCGATCGGCGAGCGTGACAATAGATATTCCAGAAACGTGTCATTAGAAACTTTCCCAACGATATTGGAAACATAAATAAAAACATAGATCCTCAGAATCGCCTGATCTATGGCTATAAAATTTACAACAAAGGTTACAAATCATATAGAGAAAATCCTATTTAAATACGATCGATTTAAATACGATTCAGTAAATACAAAAAAATCTAAATGTGGATCAAAAATCGTGTGTAGATAAAAACTCATATATCCAAATGCGTAAAAGCAAGTTAAAGGATGTTTTCTCGTCAATAACAGAAAGTTGGTAAAATAAATGTAGGATCGCAAAGCGTAGCTTTTAATTTTTTATATTGTCGATTGTAAAAATTTGAGTAAATACTGTCTAGACGAGAGAACGAATATTCCAGTAATAAAAGAGAAATCGACGACAAAAAAAAGGAATGTGTTCGACTTGGAGTACTCGCTTTTGTGTGGATACCTGCACATTTTGCCTTCCACATTTACTGCAGAAGTTATATTTTTTGTTTAGCAGCCGAACATTGGCGCTTCTCTTAACGCGTCGTGATGTGTCACCGATCTGTGTGTATAAACAGTGTATATAATTTTTTTTCATTCAATCGCAAATTTCGATTACGAGCGATAAGATATGGATCGAGTAAAAGAATATATACGTCGAAAATCGATCGAGCGCAAGGGGTATCGTTCCTTGTCACCAGGTCCGCCAAGTCCATCACCATTGGAAAAAGCGAGATATTGGAAATGTCCAGGTGAAAAAGCATCAAAATTGCCAACATGTTCCTCATCATCAACGTCATCAATGCCATCGAAACATAAGCCATAAGATATCACATTTAGAATGATTAGTGCTAACGCATTTTATTCACTGCTGAATAAACGAATAGTAATCAAAAAATTTTTTCGTTTTCTTTTTTCAGAAAGCGCTGCTAGCGATGTTGAAGCCGTCGATCGCTATTCGAACGCTATCGATCGCGGAAAAAAATGTAATGAAAAATGAGAAAAAAATCTGTATAATATTATAAGATGTGAATAAAAAATTTTTCGTTCGTATTACTACATATGTATTTTCTTTTACTCCCCATCCTATACCTCGTAGTAAAAATCATGAAAAAACTGCGTCATAAAAAAAAGGACTTTTACTCTATTGATTCATTTCTTCCGTCCTTTCTTCACTCATATCACATTACACGCTCCGACATCGTCGCGCTCTGTTTCCCTAACATACGAGCCTTTGTTACCTACATATTTTTTGTGACATCTAGAAGAGAAATTCTATAGTTCTATAGTCTGTTCCCCCTCCCCGCGCCTACGAGTATCCTCCACGCCTCTGCGCTCTCCTCTAACCCCATTAGATTAGAATCCCCATAGTATAACTACTGACGTCGTATCGATCTTATTTGTTTATTTGTTGTATCGAGACATTCTGTCTCGTTGTTAGTTTGTAACAAGCTATCGTAAAAATATATATTGTAAATAGAAATATTCGCTCTATTACGATATTCAGGGATAGTTCCGATTCAGGCGAAGTATCATTCAAGTAATATGCATCTAACGCGCGGCGTACGTTATCACGTATATCTCGCATGGCTGCTTCTATAACACGCACAGGTCCGACTATACTAGGTCTAGTACGTCGTGGTATCGGTTCGCTAAAAATTCGCGAGGCTATCGGTACATTAAGGCGATTGTTGCGATCTTCAGACGTTTATCCAATTACAATTATTTGCTTAAAGAAATTACATACTTACAATATTATTGCAAGTCGCATGCTGCTGACTGCATGTTGAAGTCCTTTGGCCTGTAGTTGAGTCACCGTTGGTTGCGCTTGCTCAAGTTTCGTCGTCGTTGTCCTGGTCATTGGCTGTTCGCTTTGCGTGAGGATCCAGCATCTGTTTTTCCTTAGGGATGCTACTTTACCGTATTAATTAATCCACTTTGTTTACAGATATGGCTGCTGCTTCGGTCCTGGGCTCCTGAATCCCACCTGATTGCCACCATATGTTGTGCTGTTATGTCACGGCATCGGGTTTGGGATTCAGTGAGTCTCAGAATGCACAATTAATAACTTAACACTTCGATTTGATTTTTTAATCAATATATGTATTTTTTACAATAAAATAATTTTATAATAACGCGATACATTTAGTCGAGTATTAACTATTTATGTACATTATCAATTAATACGTTGCGATTTTATTGTTTCTGAACATCAAACAGGGAGAGTAACGCGACGCTAATAAGAATTATTGGCTCCGCTTTATATCTTATTATATCTGGCTTATATGGCTCTGCGTTATATCTCTCGTTTTTCTGTCAACCATCCTTGCTGAATTAGCGTTTATGTGTCAGTATTCTGATTATCGATTAAGGATGCAACGTCAAATTTCGACACCGATCGGGTCATTCTCAAAGTTAAATAAATTATAATGTTACATGTCAGATTCTCAGATCAAAAATACAATTTTATATAAGTTATCTAATATATTTAAAAATTTTGATACATATCGGATGCTCCTGTGTACTTTTTTTTAAGAATATGTGTGATCTATTGAATTCGATTAATATAATTGATACACTAGTGGTAATTTCATTTTTCTTCTTTGAAAAAGTAATCTTATTTAGTCAAACTGTTGTGAGTCAAGCGTTAAAAATGGATATTATAATCCATATACGTCTAATACCGTCGAAGTGACTTGTTTCTTTGCTCTGGTACCGCATTGTGGCTTATAGTTTGACTAAATAAGATTAATTTTTTAAAGAAGAAAAATGAGATTACCATTATTGTATCAATCATATTGATCCAATTCAACATTCTACGTAAAAAATTTCAATAAACCACACATATTCTTATGAAAGAATGAACACAAGAGCATCCAATGTGTATATCAAGATTTTTAAATCTACTGGATAATTTATATAATATTGCGCATTTGAGAATTCGACAACTTAATATTATAACGTAATATTATTATTTTTAATTTGTTTAACATTGAAAATAACCCGATCGGCGTCGAAACGTTTATTTTTGTGTTTCTTTATATTTAGTTCTGAATATTAAATGTTCTTAATTTATTTTATTTTTACAGTAAGTCAAGTAAGAGCGTGGTCGAGTTCATGTTATTAGCCTTGAGATAGATTCGAATAGTTTCATACGATATATCTAAACCTTTCTGCTTCAATTTTGCTTGTCCTTGATGCAGTGTTAAGCCAGGATTTCGCGAAAACAGATTCACTATTTTTTATTGTCTTTTTTTGTCCACTTTGCATATCGAGCCACGTTCCGGTAAATCATCGACATTTTTTGCCACATTATATCGTTGCACTTACTTCTGTACGAATAATTTCGACTTTTTCATATATTTAGCAACCGCTAATTGTTGACGGCTGACATTTTTGGACCTTTCGGGTGAGTGCAGAGAAACACAACGTGAGGAACACGCTTCATAGCATGATGCGTATTTAATACTCATGGCGCTTAATGTGATTCTCTTAAGAAAGTTCAATGACAACTGAATCTTCCTTGATAGTGCATCAAGGATAAAGGTGCCCTCTATCCTTGATTCATGATAGATTTAGGGCGATATCTTTTATTAGCTTTGAGTAAGGCCACGCTCTTACTTGACTTACTGTAACTGGCTTGTAACCCTTTTAATTATTTATATTGATTTATTCTAAGTGAGCCATATTATTAATTTATATATATATATTTTTTTTTTATTTTTATTTTTAATATAAAATTGCTTACCCATACAGAACACTAATATTGAATCAATATCTCAGAAAGTTTTGCAGCATTGCGAACATTGCAATAACATCGCGAAATTTAGATTCAATGTCAAAGAGATGTTGCAGAATCGTCTAATGTCCATTGAATTACAATGTCTGTGAAACGTTGCAATTCATACGACGTTATATTAATTTAATTTTATTAAAATAAATATTATTGATTAGCATCATATTCGAAAACATACATGACAAAATTGTTGAAAAATAATTTTTAAAAAACGCTTTTCATCTCATTTGGGAATTAATTTCCTTATTTTCCTAAGTGGTCATCCATCCGAATCTGTATCTTTACATGGCATGTTTGACTTCTGCAATCATACAGGAACTGCTACTTCGATGATCTATGAATATTGAATGTTAGTGGATGTATAATTGTAACATTTAACTATATGTACAAAGACCACGTCGCGCATTAGACAAAGAAACAATATCACATGCACGAACATTCTACAAGTGCGATCGATTCTCGCGTAAATATTATATATGAATATCGTTTAGAAATGAGTTTCGTCAAAAGATCAATTTGAATGATTTAAATTTTCTGTTTACAATGACATTCTGTTAATTTTTTACAAAATAAAATAGATGTTAATATATAATTTATTCAACGTTATTTCACTGTTGCAGCAACATTAACAATTAATGTAGAAAAATCAATAAAAATTTAACTTGTGGTCTAATTTGTTCAATATTGTTTCAACGTTGCAGCAATATTAACAATTAATGTTGTAGAATTAATATAAATATATTACTAATAAAACACATTGACATTTCAACATTTAATATTGCAATGTCTCAGCAACATTCTTTCAACGTTCTATGCTGTATGGGTTACATATTAACGCTCTACTTTTCCTGTTTGTGCAATGGTACTCGTGACAGTTCTCATTAATGATTGTTCCTCTAATGCCTGTTCTGACAGTGCTTGTTTCTATATAGTGTTTAGTGTTTCTATAGTACTTGTCCTTATAGTAGTAGACTCAAGCTTCATCTGCCTCGAATATTTGCATCTCTTCTTTCCCCGTCTCTCTCTCTCTCTCTCTCTCTCTCTCTCTCTCTCTCTCTCTCTCTACCCCCCCCCTCTCCCTCCTTCGCTCCCGCCTTCTTCTCCCTTCCTCTCCCCTTTTCACCCTCTTCTCTTTCTCTTCTCCATCTCTCACCCTCTCTACGTTTATGTGAATATATGCACACGTGTTGAATATTGCTCTGTCATTTTGAACTATTTTTCTGCTACTTGTTGCCCTGTTTCTTTTTCAGGATTGCTGTTGAGTGCTCTTTCTGCTTGACTTTCTACTCTATGTAAGTCATGATTTTTCTGTATTATTATGGCTCTGGCATAGACTTTGCATTCTGTTTTTCTGTGAATTGTTGAGGGAAGTTTCTGGAAACAGCCTACCTGTCTTGTTGTGTATCTGCGCATACGCACCATGGGCTTGTGAGCCCTATCGCGGATGAGTAGAGGAGTGGTCAATTCCTGCATTACCGACGGAGGGCGAGAACGACAACGTGAGACCAAAGCGCGGTCTTAGCAAAGAGCCTAGGGCATCTAATATCTTAGCAGATAGATCCACGTTTGAATCTATTAATGCTTCTAGGGTAAATGCGCTTAGAACAACGGTTGACAGATATTACGAGTTGATTAGTAGGATTATTTCAACTAGCAAGGAGATTGCAGAGAAAAGAAGTCAGGTAGATACTGCACTACGTGCTTTCATGGAGATATCTACAGTCCTTGTTAATTTAGTGGACGACAGATTGAATGGATTAAATGCGGATAACATTAAAAAGATAGTTCAAGAAGCTTTAATCGAACATGAAAAAAGAAATCTGATGGGTCGTCTGGTTTACGATGGTGCTTATAAGGGTTCATATGCATCTGCGGTAAAATCTCTTGCGTCTAAGATCTGTGTGTCTCGCGGGTCGACGTTGGAGATGTCTAAGTTTACCCGCTTTTTTGTGGTGCCTAAAAAGAAGCATGCTGAGAGATTTGCATCTTCATAAGACGCAAAGACGACTCAATGTACTTAAGTCGGCGCAATATAAGGGAAACCGAAGCATCATAAATCACAAAAATTCGAACAGTAAAAAATACATTAAAATGTAAGATTTTTTATTTCAACTTTTTTATATAATTAAGGGATAACATATATTTTAAGATTTATTGAACATTTTTCATAAATATTGATTTGATTTTTAAATAAAAATGGAAAAAGAAATTTTTAGAAATAACCCATGGTATCCCATGCCGGAGTACCAAGGGTCAGACACTGGGGGCACTATGGGTCACATAGAAGAAGTAGCTTTATTTAATGAATGAAATTCAAAGAAGTGATTTATTTCATAAATGAAGTCCAAAAATGATTTATTTAACCATTAAAGTTAAATCTCAAACAAATAATCTTAAAGAAATAATATCTTTTGAACAAATAATCTTAATATCTTTTTGTAAAATCTTAATCTTTTTTTTATCTTCTCTTAATCTTCTTATCTTTTTTTTTGTTTTTTCTATAAGATTTTTTTTTCTGGAGAAACAGTTAAAATTTTGCTGCTACGTTTTCTAGTGCTTGAGCGATGTTCTGTTTTAGGATAACTTTTGATATCTGCAGGACTTTTAAATGGCTTCGAGACCTGATCTGTTACTTCTTTCTCATTCATTACTAATTCTGGAACTGTCTCTATTATTTAAAAAGATATTTTATAAGACATTGATAAATGATTTAAGATATTTAAGAAATAATACATAGGTAAAGATACATAATAACACATGATTAGTCATGATATGCTACAACATTCGTTACATGAAGAAGATAATAAATCTGTCACATTATCCGTTTCTGTAGACACATCTATTGCATGGGGCCGTTCTGAAACTAAACTCGGGAGAAAATTATCATCCCTGAATGTATGTGAGTTATAAGGAAAAATGCCAGTCTTTTTAAAAGCATTAATGTGATATTATTTGATGTCATAGCAGATGGCAGAGGGCTGTGTCGACAAATCCAACTATTTCATAAATTGATACAGTTTTCCCTGGATGACTCATCATCCATGAATCGATAGCAGTATTGTAAAACTTTTAGAATGGACTGTATAGACCAACATCAAGGGGCTGCATTCGATGTGTTGAATGCGGAGGTAGTGTCAAAATGTGAACACCATTTGCTTTTGCTAACTCAAAGACGTCTAAACTTATGTGACTCTCATGGTTATCATAAATCAAAAGTGATGGGTTTATCCTTTGTATCGTAAAAATTTTATAAAATGTTGCATTGTTTGAACAAAGAATTGAGTATTCATCCAGCCTGATGGAGTTGCCAAACCCAAAGAGTTATACGGAGCACTAATCATCATGTGATCGCGGAAATTGACCCAAGGAAATACTCTTTTTTCCGTACTTGTTACTTTACACACAGCTTTGGAACCTTTCTCAGCTATTATTTTTCCACTATTTTGAACTGTTGTAGTTTTAGTTTCATCTAAATTATAAATTCTTGACGGATCTCCAAGTCGCGGCTTTTTTTTAAATAACGTTTGATAGGTCGAAAAAGACCACTACATTATGACGATTAAATGCCGTAACTCGAGCCAAACATCCTTCTGGAGATCAAAAGTGATAAATTTGGGTGTCTTTTAAAAAATCCTAATGACCAGTCTTCACCTGCTATTTTTTTCTCAACCCACGACGCAGGACACTTAATTTCATTAGTAACAGCAGTTTCGTATGCTAGTTTGCGGCAGTCTTTTGTTGTCAATCCATAGAACATTTTGCAGCACATTTTTAAATAATCAGCAATTGAATTTTTTTGAACATCAGTAAAAACTTTTTGATGGCTGTAGTTTGATGTAAGTTCGAATTCCACACCAGGTGACTTTATAATTTTAATCTTGCGTCTCAGAGTTTCTCTTTTAACATCGATCAGCTACTTTTCTAATGCTACCTCTTTTAGCAACCAAATCAATTGCTTTTTTCATATCAGTTTTCTCATATGTACCCTTAGACGACCTTCTTTTATATTTCCTAACCATTTTTTGTTTTCTGAAAGAATATAAAAAAATTTATATTGCCCAATTTTATCACAAAAACTTAACCTGGTTTAACCTATCCAGACAAATTTGAATAGTCTATACATAACCAAATGTATGAAGAGATTTATCTAATTACATTTTTATCATAAAGATACGCGTAAAATACAAATACATAATTTTTTATGCATATACGATTCTGCAGTTACGCAAATTGTTTTAAACTCCTGTTAGTACAATATATGGCCTATGGTGTCCCAGCAAGAGATGATCCATGGTACCCCATATGTCTAATATAAAAGATGGTGAAATATAACATCAAAGTAAACAATAAATGATTAATTGCACTGCAGAGAAAATGTAGAAAAATATGTAGAATCACGTATTATTATATTATACTTTATAGAAACAACATATAAAAAATTGTGAGAGGTAAAATAATCACTTTCGCACCTAAGATTCTTTAACGGCATGTGTACGGAAAGATAACGGAAGTGGATCACTGCCATCTAGATATATAGTATAGGTAACTAAATAACAATCATATGATACCAATCTAAACATTCTGAATTTCTCTAAACAGTTAATGACCCATGGTACCCAATGACCCATGGAGCCCCGGTCTCCCCTACTCTTAAAATAAATAAAATTGCGCCGAATAAAGGCATGATTGAGGCAAATAAACCAGATCTTGCAAAACTGTAGTTTTGTTCGGTACTTGCTGAAGGCTGGCTTAAAGTGTTGGAGAATATTAAAATAAATCCTCGTTTATGAGTGCTGCTGAAATGACGCCAGATGAAATCAAAACTGAAGTTATTGCTTAAAATCTTGATGGCATCACTGATAATGAAGTACACACACACACACACACACACACGCGCGCGCGCGCGCGCGCGAACACACACACACACACAATTTTAATGTGAATATGCTTATTGACACGTACAATAGGATGCAGTTAAAAAATTTTATCGACTCAGAAAATTTATACTGTATACTATACCGGGCAATGCATTATTTAAAAGACTCCAATATCTTGCTTAATCTCTGTATTATCAATAACTGTACGAAAATGACTGATTTTTTATCAAAAATTGGGCATTTATTGTGAAAGAACGGTACCTAATGTTTTATTCGAAGTATTGTTCATCGCTAGCCACTACTTTTTCCCATCTTTCTGGCAGCATACGGATATCGCGTCGAAAAACGCTTCATCTTTTGAAGCTATCCACGAATCGACCCAATTTTTGGTATCTTCATATGATGTAAAGTGTTGCTCAGACAGAACATGCGCCATCGATCGAAACAGGTAGTAATCAGAAGGAGCAATGTCTGGTGAATACGGCGGGTGGAGTAAAACTTCTCAATTGAGTGTTTCCAAGTAGGTTTTGACCGGCGCCGCAACATGTGGACGAGCATTATCATGCAGAAGAATAACTTTGTCGTATCTGGAGTAGTAGTGGGCACGTTTTTCCTTGAGTGCTCGGCTCAATCTCGTCAATTGTGTTCGGTAGAGAGCCCCAGTAATGGTTTCGTTCGGTTTGAGCAACTCATAATAAACGACCTAGCTGATCCCACCAAATACACAACATGAGCTTTTTCCCATGAATGTTCGGCTTGGCTGTCGATGTTGAAGCATGGCCAGGTAGTCCCCATGATTTCTTCTTCTTTGGGTTATCGTAGTGGATCCATTTTTCATCATCAGTGACTACACGGTGCAAAAAACCCTTTCGTTTATGCAAGCAGCATTTCACATGTGAAAATTCGGCGTTCAACGTTTCTCGGCTTCAGTTCATATGGAACCCAATTTCCTTACTTTTGAATCATTCCTAACGATTTTAAGCGATGTGAAATTGCTGGTTGAGTCACTCCTAATGTAAGTGCAAGTGCTTCTTGCGTTTGGCACGAATCTTCATCCAATAATGCTTCCAATTCCGCGTCTTCGTACACTTTCGGCCTTCCGCTACGTTCTTTGTTTTCGACGTCAAATTCACCGTTCTTAAACTTTTGAAACCACTCACGGTTTCAAAACCTTCACAAACTTCTCTCACTTAAGGCAGCCTCACCATATGCTTCTACAAGCAATCGATGCGCCTCAGCTGCAGATTTCTTAAAGAAGTAAATCAAAAGCTCCCGCAAATAATGCTTATTCGGTTCAAAACTCGACATTTTCGCACGAAAAAAGATATAAGATGCTGATGCAAAATCTAATATTTCAAGGTTATGTTCTTGCCAGATGTCCAATCTTACGATATGACGTTTTACAACTGACAATTTTAACTACAACATACTGGTAGCGCCATTGTTTGTCAAAACGGTCAAGCGGAAACTTATTTATACTCCCAATATATTTAGCGCGTATCAATAATATATATAAATTTATGATTTTCATTTAGACTCTTAAATTATAAGTTTTTTACAATTGGCGATTTTTGAAGGTTTTATTGCAAAATAAGGACCAAATAACTTTATTTACCAAATAACTTTTTGAAAGTTGGTAACATGGATGTATTTTACACGCTTACTATTTAGCTTTTTACAGTGTAACACTGTGTCATAGGTGGAACATTTTGTGTAAGACACAATGTTACACTGTGTACGTTGGAAATACCCAATATACTTTTACAATATAAATTAATTAGATTAAGTTAAAGAAACAAGTTGCTGTATTAAATGAAATCATAAAAAACTTTCTATTAACATAATATGTATATACATACATGAAGTTTGTGTGGAACAAAGAGCAATATAAAATAAACGAGAAATTAAAGATGAAATTTAAGTAGTTAACATTTGAAGATATGTTACAATCATAGGCCATAGATATAAGTATTATAGATACTATAGACAGTTAAAATAACAGATAAGCGTTGATTCGTATTAACTGATAGTATCGTCATTGTCGCTAATGTCAAGAAAATACGGAGGCTACGGGTTCTTTCTCTCAAAGCATGGAAAGAAACGTTTTTCATTTTCGTTCTTTCTCGGGTTTTTTCCCGGTTCTTTTCCTTCCTCCCTAGACGAGAGGGTGATGTCACAGGGGGGAAAAAGGTGAATGACGTCATAGGAAGTGACGTCACTAGGCGAAGGAGATAATATCGCAGGGGAGGGGGAGGGGAAGAGGGATGACGTCATAGTGGATGACGTCGCGAGGATGATGTTGCGATGCGGGAGGACGAGGATGTCCTGGGTGCGGGAAATTACGTAGCGGTGGAGAGGGGGAGGGTGCGGAAATTTGCGTTGCTGGATCCGCGTCGGTGATGACCTCACGGCAGGTCAATGGCCGCTGGGCGCGGTCCATCACCGTCGGCCTTCACCGCCACCATTGAACGCGGTCTCCACCGCGCGCTATACTTACCATTAATACTTATCGTCTCTTATATTTTGCTATTTTCTTCTCGTCTTTTTCTTGTACGCGGAATATTTTATTTATTTGTTTTATTTTATCTTATTTTATTTTTTATAATTATTCACACTGCGCAATAACAGCGCGATTCGTCGAGCGCTATGGTACGGTCGCGCGCAATGACGCGCGCATAACACGATGTCGCAGAGATAGAAAGGAATGGTAGAGAGAATAAATAATTTTGAACATAGAATTAATCCCGATTAATCCATATTTATTTATTTTTACATACCATATATATTTTATCACATAATATCTCCTCCGCTTCAACATGAATGTCGTTGTCCTCTCAAATTGTACGAGAAGATGTGCTGTAATGGAGAGGAAGAAACGAATAAGCTATCTATAGAGAAACATTTTTCACAAACAAGTATACTTACTTGTTCATGTTGAATGTATGAATCCACAACACTATGGCGATCTCTCAGACTCGGATGTATTCATCTTTAGGTATCTATGATAGAGGAAGTCTATGACCATTCGTCCCAGTATTGAGGTATAAAACCCTTTGATAATATATTCACGTTTTTCTTCAATATAACCCTCATCCCCTATTATCATTATCAGGCAAGAAATATTAATGCTAGTCAGTACATTGCGGAAACCAAATTCCCGATTGCTAATTAAATGTGGGAGCAATGAACAATTACGGTCAGCCATTTTACATAGACTGACTCCGCAAAAACTTCTCGCGGATATTTGTATGACCATTTCTGGTCAATGACATCAAAAATGCAAACGTCAGATTTTATAACAAAAGATTTTTAGATACATCTGGTGATGACATTATTGTAATATGACACCGCAAATTGCAGTGACAGCAAATTTGCAAGTTTCAATGTTTTATTAGCGTAATAGAAGAAAATTTGTTCAAGGACGTTTAATATGTTTCGCAATTATTAATGTTATATAATACAAATGCGACGTTGCCAAATAGTGCAATATCTGTAAATACGAGGGTCGTTTGAAAAGTCCGTGCAAAGTCAGAGAGATGGCACTACTGGCGCGTATCAAGGTTAGATTTAGTTAGTAGCATCTCTTGGAGGAACACACACCAAGTTACAGCCAGATCGGTCTATTTGTTTGTGTTTGGCATTCATTTGAATCGAGGAAGTCGAGTGATTTTCACGATAACGCACCAGCTCACACCTCAGCAGTTGTGGTCGCAAAATTAATGGAATTAGGGTTCCAACTCGTCTCACATCCCCCCTACTCTCCAGACTTGGCTCCCTCGGACTACTATTTGTTCCCCAATATGAAGAAATGGCTGGCGGGAAAAAGATTTTATGGAAACGAGGACGTGATTGCAGAAACAAATAGCTATTTTTCAGACTTGGACAAATCCTATTATTCGGAAGGAATCAACAAATTAGAGCAGCGTTGGACGAAGTGTATAAGCCTAAAAGGTGACTATGTTGAAAAATAAAAAAAGTTTACCCCAAAAAATTAAGTAGTTTTTATTTTTGCACGGACTTTTCAAACGACCCTCGTATATAGCTGCTTTGTTAGCGTAATTTAAGATTTTTTCAAAAATAATGATTATTAATATAATTTGACACAAATGCGACGTTCTCAAATAATATGATATAATTGAGATGCAACGTTACTAAATAGTACACATGGTATAAAATTAACAAAATTTAGTCAAATAATGTCATTAGTCAATTCGACAGCGCAAGTGACAATATGGAGCACGATTTGATTGAGTAAGCTACTCTGCTTAATATTATAGACAAATACAATATGTGGGAACAGCGATGCAACGAATTTATCGAATCTTTGGAGGAGCAAAGTATCGAACGCCCGGGATTATCAATCAGTAATAGGCAATCAGTGATCACATGTATCGCGCGGCTCGAGAGTCTGAAGGAATCTGTGCGCGAAAAATTCGTTCATGTATGGCGACTTCGTTGGCGTTCGAAAGCCGTTCTGACGGGCGCGATGATAAACTCTAAACATATCAAGTCTCGCCGATTTCTCGAAGATGCGAGTGAAATTGTGCTCGAGCGTGTGCATACGTAATGCAACGATATGACTATAAATAAAAATTAACACTGTTTTTAAATCAACACTGTGTTGGCAAGTTTGTGGCGGGTAATAAACGAACAAAACTATCGCCACGGAACTTTGAAGTCATTTAATGCACCAATTTGCACGAGTGATACGTGTCGCGCGATGTCGAGCTTACCTTAGCATCGCTGGAAGAGTTTCAGGAACGCGATAGCAGGTGGACATTGTCGTGTATACTAAATTTAACGGTAAACGCGAAAAAGCACAATCCTTTGCACGCTGGACGTTATATCAAACTCCCGTGAGAAATTATGATAAAGAGAGCAGTAATCAACGTGCAATCGCGAACAATGCGTGTTTAGCATGGTCAGTTGTTGCCGCTCTATACCCAAAAAAATGTGGAACGAGAATCCTTGTATCCGCATTATACGTCGGTTTTAAATCTACGGGCATCGAATTTCCAATGACAATAGTTATACAAAGGAGAGAAAACTCTGGATACATGGATACAGCCGCTTAGCTGCCACCAGGCGGCGCTGGCGTTGCGGTCGCAAGAGGAACTTGTCGGAGGGGGGTAGGGTGAGGCAGCGTGTAGAGAAGAAAAGTAAAATGTAAAAATGCTGCGTAGAAAAAAGAAATAAAAATGCAAAATATTTACCTGATACCCCCTTCGCCAGTTACCTCCTCCGAAGACGCCACCTAATCGTCCTCCACGTAGTCTCTTTGGCCCAAACGGCAATTTCTGCCGCCTCTGTCTCCTCCTCAGCCTCTGCCATCACTGCAGCAAAGTATGTTACACAAAAGTATAATAATTCATCCTCATTAGTAAAATCGAAGAAGTCTAGCATGATCAATTCATTACAAGATGTGAAATTCAGAGGGTCCTACAAATTTGAAAAAAATGACGAAGAGAGGGGAGCGGATATTCCCCTCATAAAGGCCAGCGAAATTGAGGAGGAGGATGTCATTGTCGGCGAGGATGCTCCACCGAAAAAGAAGAGAAAGTCGAGCATAAACTCGACGAAAGCCACTTATTAAAGCCGGTTATTTCACATCTTATGTTACTCTCTGCACAAGTGACGAATTGACCGAGTTCATGTTCAACTTCTTCGATTTAACTAATGAGAAGGAATTATTACACTCTTGTGTTAATATATTTTGCTGCAGTGGCGGTAGAGGCTGAGGAGGAGACAGAGGCGGTAGAGATTGCCGCTTGGGTCAAAGAGACTGCGTAAATGGAGGAGGTGGATCAGGAGGAGGACGATTAGGTGGCGTCTTCGGAGGAGGTGGCTGGCGAAGGGGGTATCAGGTAAGCATTTTGGATTTTTATTTCTTTTCTTTACGCAGCATTTTTACATTTTTATTTCTTTTCTTTACGAGCTCCCTTATCCCTCTCCCACCAATAAGTTCCTCTCGCGACGTCAGCGTCGCCTGGTGGCAGCCAGGCGGCTGTATCCGTGGTCCAAAATCCCCTTGTATAACTACTTATGACGTTAAGTCAAATTAAGAAATTCGAAACTTTGAATGACATTTCCATCAACGTTTACGGTATTGTGCCAATACGGCTCGTCGACCAAAAAAGGAGTAAACACGTAAACTTTTTGTACATGAAGGATGACAACGCGGGATATTTTGCGCTGATTAAAGATCTATCTCGCTTTGTGAGATCGCAGATTACCAGAACAGGAAATATTTCTGTGATAGGTATATAAAAATTATTTCATAAAATAATAATAATAATAATAATAATAATAAATGTGCAATTTTTTCAGATGCTTGTACTACTTCAGTTCGAGCGTTAAATGGAGATCTACAGCGAAGACTATGGAAAATTGAACGATTGCACGATAAGACGATAAGATTGAACGAAGACGATAAATAATTGAGTTTTGACGATCACTGCAGGAAGGAGGTGTCCCATTCATTATCTACGCCGACTTAGAGTGCGCTTTGGAAAAGACGGATAGGAATCCTGAATCGGCTATGTTCACATATCATCATCATAATGTGTTTAGTATCGAATACTACGTGCATTGTTCCTACAACGATATCTATGTATTGTTTCCCCGCGATAAGGACTGCATCGCGTGGTTCGCGAAATAACTTAGATAGTTAGCACATACTGTACAGTCTTTAATTTCGACTAACCATGGCATGCAAGATAACTGGGAAATATTCAACGACACTACGCACTGTTATGCGCGTGAGAAATTGTTCGCACCAGACGATACACGGATACGCGATCATTGTCATTTAATCGGAGGCCGCGCGCGCAAATTGCAATATAAATTATAAAAATTCGCATTGTATACCTGTAGTGTTTTACAATTTATCTGGCTACAAATGCGCATTTTGTCATCAAAGAAATTGTTACTGCGCATGAAGGACGCGTTGAGTTGCTTCCCATAACAAAAGAAAAATATATTCTGTTCACTAAATACGTTGATAGTACTAAAAATGATTAACAAAATTGCGTAAATTTACGATTTATAGATTTCTCTCCTCAAACTTGGACAAATTGTCATCTTTTCTCAGTAAAGATAAACTATGGATACTCAGTAAAGATAAACAACGAATTTTCCAATTTATCAGAAAAAAATTTTAATCTTTCGACACGAAAGGGCGGTTTTTTTCGTGTACATTGACTGCGTCAAAAAATTGGAGGAGTTGTGTTTATTGCCTCGCGCGTTTCACAGTTCATTGACAGACAACACGGTATCTGAGAACGCTTGCGCGCAAACCGTCAACGTGTAGCAGTCATTTTCTATCTTGACATTCAATGAATATAGCGACCTGTATATCTGAAAACAAATGTTTTGTTATTGGCCGATGTTTTTGAAAATTTCCGCGACAGTTGCGACGCGAGTTACGGGCTAGACTCCCCCGAGTGCTATTACACTTTACCGGGCTTCACGTAAGATTATTATTATTATTATTAGGCGTTAGGAACTCGAAAGCTCATTGCCGCAAATACCAAATCCCGCCACTGTTCCCGTCCCTGAGCAAGATCCCTCCATTTGTGACCCTCGTACCCCATTTCGTTAAGGTCCATTCTAATATTATCTTCCCATCTACGTTTTGATCTACCCAATGGTCTTTTCCCATCCGGTTTACCAATTAGTATTTTATATGCAGTTCGATTCTCATCCATACGCGCCGCGTGACCTGCCCATCTTAATCGATGCGATTTTATGACATTAATAATATCCGGACTATTATATAATTGATGTAATTCTGCGTTGTGTAATTTTCTCCATTCGCCCGTTTCCTCATCGCGTTTTGCCCTGATGATTTTTCGAAGTACTTTATTTTCGAAAGCCCTAAATCTTTTCTCGTCTTGTAATGTAAGTGACCACGCTTCGCTGCCATAAAGGACTACCGGTAAAATAATCGTTCTGTAAATTCTAATTTTTAAGCGCCTAGACAATATCCGCGAACCGAGTAGTTTCTTAACCGAATAGAAGCACGCATTCCCCAAATTAATTCTTCTCTTGAGCTCTTCTCTTATTTCATTAGTTTGGTTTAAAATCGATCCTAAATACTTAAAATTGCTAACCCGTTCAAAAATTTTATCACAGACGACCAGGTTTCCGTTATTATGAATATTCTGAATTCTATCAGTGACCATATATTTAGTTTTTTCAACGTTTATTTGCAGCCCCAGTTCTTTCGTTTTATCTAATAGAATTTTAGCGTTATTTATTAGTGTTTCTTTATTATCTCCCAACAAAGCAATATCGTCCGCATATGTTAATATTTGTGTTGTACCGTTCAACTGCAAACCATCATTACTCTTCTGCATTTCTTTAATAGCATATTCCAATACTAGATTAAACAGAAGAGGTGACAATGCATCCCCCTGCTTTAATCCGCTATGAATATTAAAAGTTTCCGACATTTGATTACCTATTCTTACTCTACCTCTGGTATCTTTTAAACAAACTTGGACTAAGTTAGCCAATTTTTTGGGTATCCCCCACCGAGTTAAAATTTCATACATTTTCTCCCGTTTTATCGAATCATACGCTTTTTTAAAATCAATGTAAAGTTGATGTACCGATTGGTCGAATTCCCATTTTTTCTCCAAGATTTGCCGAATAGTAAAGATTTGGTCCGCAGTCGATCTATTTCTCCTAAAGCCGCATTGATGATCTCCAATTATCTCATCTGCATATGGTACAAGCCTCATTAATAAAATATTCGACAGAATTTTATAGCATGTAGGTAAAAGTGAGATACCCCGGTAATTATTACAACTCATTTTGTCCCCCTTTTTGAAAATCGGGATTATAATTGAATCTTTCCATTGTTCCGGCAATGCTTCTTTATTCCATATTAAGATAATTAATTTCTGAATTTCTTCTATCAATCTACTTCCCCCCCATTTAATCAGTTCCGCCGGAATCAAGTCATTACCCGGTGCTTTGTGATTTTTTAATTTTTTAATCGCGCTTTCTACTTCTGAAATTGTCGGTTCGTTAATCCTAGGTTCAGCCGTGTGATACTCAAAATTCTCTATTTCCCGGTCGTTTTCAGATTCGACATTCAATAACCGATCAAAATAATTTTTCCATGTGTTTAAAACTGCCGTTGTATCCGTAATTAAATTATCGTTCTCATCTTTCACCATTTCCGTCCTAGCTTGGAATCCCTTTCTAAAATTATTTATCCCCATGTACGTGCCTCGTACGTTACTGCTTTTACAATTTTCATCTATTTCTTCAATTTTACGTTTTAAGTATTGACGCTTCTTAATTTTAAACATATTATGAGCCTCTTGCCTAATATTAAGAAACTGATCCCGAGTTTCCTTCGTATTTTGAGCCAACCACGTGATGCGCGCTTCGTTTCGTACTTTAACAATTTTTACGCATTCTTCGTCAAACCACGGCTTGTTTTTGTTCCTTTTACAAAAACCAACCGTGGCCTCCGCCGATTTTACTATCGCGTCTCGTACGTTTTCCCAGTGTTTATCAACCGTGTTATCATCCGATCTATTTCCTTTGAAGCCGCGAGTCTATTCATTACTTCGACCGCGTATTTTATCTCGTTTTCTCCCTCGATCAAACCTTGTACATTTAGACGTTTAGTTCCAAACAACTGCCCGTTAGTTTTGTTTAGCGAAAGGCGTTCCCTGATTTTGGCAATTACAAAAATTACGATCCGAGTCGCAATCCGCCCCCCTATAAGACCTAACATCGATTACCTTCGTGTGACGCCGTTTATCTGCAAGAACGTGATCAATTTGGTTACGCGTACCTCCATCCGGAGGAATCCAAGTTTGTTTATGAATATTTTTGTGTCTAAAATATGTGCTTTTGACGATAAGATTTTTGCCGGTCGCAAAGTTAATTACCCTCACTCCGTTATCATTACTTTCCTCGTGCAAACTTTTGAGCCCGATCGTTGGTCTAAAAATGTCCTCTTTACGCGTTAAAATCTCCCACGACTATTTTCATGTAATCGTTCGGTAATTGATCCACGAGGTGTTCGAGTTCTTCGTAGAACCCGTCTTTAATTTCGCCATCTTTATCTTCCGTCGGCGCGTGTACGTTGATTATCGCGATCTTGTACCATCGGCCCTGCACAACGAGCAATCCTAATCTTTCGTTTATAAATTTAATGTCTTTTACCGCGGATAAGATTTTCCTATTAATCATAAAACCGATGCCAAGACTATGGATCTCCGACCCTCCATAGTGAAGCGTGTACGAACCCGCATTAAGCGAACCTTCCCCGGCCCATCTTGTTTCTTGCAACGCGACAACTTCTACCCCGTACTTTTCGACCTCCCCGACCATCGATTGAAACGCCCCAGATCTGTAAAGACTTCGGACGTTCCACGTACCCACTTTGATATTTCTCCCGTTTTTTGACTTTATGCGACATGAGTTCCCCGAGATAGTCCTCACCCGGAGATCTGAATGGGGGACTAGTTTACCTCCGGAAAATTTTACCCCAGAAGAATCCATGACGAGTTTTGGTTGTTTCTAGATAAAGTCGTTTCACGGTGTGAGCCTATCAAACCCACGCCCAACCCCCAAACAGGAGGACCATTCCAATCGGCTGTCCGCGACTGCTTATTCAATTTATTCGCAGCTAACCTCTATCCTCAACCGAGATAGCGAGGCTTTTCCTCTATCCGCAACCCGAGGACGCGCTGTGTCGTGGTGATTGGGACCCACCCCGGGGATCACTACTGCAACTAGTTTTCCTTCCCCGAGACTAGCGGTTGTTATGCTAACACAGCTTCACGTGAGATGCCATGTTAAAATATACAGATGTACAATTCGAACTATTCATCAGTGTTCAAACAGATACGCGCGAGCCAACAACAAATACATGCCGCCATATCCATCGAAACCGTCATCGTACTTGATATACTATAACGTCAACAATCTGTACTGGCTGAATAATGTGTCAACCATTGCCTTACGCCAAATTTTGATGGCGTTTTCGACGACATGCAAAAAATTTTGACTTTATGACTATCGCATTAGATTCAACAACAGACTATATTCTCGAGGTGAACGTGGAATATCTGCAACATCTTTATGACGCGCACACTAACCTACCTTTCATTCCGAATTTCCGCGGGAAACCATCCGGTAAACACAATAATAAGCTCTTCGCAATATTATGCGACAAGCAGCGTTACGTCATACATTATCGCAACCTGCAGCAGTGTACTCACGGTCTTTGTATTGCAAAGGTACACCGTATACTGCAATTTTCGCAATCTACATAGCTACGAATATATTGAGCGATATAAAATTTAGAACTTTAGCGAAAAATGATTTTGAAAAAAATTTATACAAATTTATGTATAATATTTGGTAAAATTATGGAGAACGTGCGCGATCGCGTCAACATGTATTTCTTCATGAAATGGGAAAGCAGATACGGTGCGGAAGCAATGATCGCCAAATCAAATTTCCATAGTCGTTTTCTTGGAGAATCTGGTCGCGATAGAACTGCGTAAACTCGAGGTAATGTTTGATAAACCGAAACACGTGGATATGTGCATCCTCAACATATCCAAGACATATTTGTACGAATTTCACCTCGAGTACATGGCTGTTTCGCGAAAAATGCAAAATTATGTACACCGACTCCGACAGTCTTATATATCACGTAGAATGCGACGATGTGTACGACATCATAAAACGTGATATAAATAGATTTGACACAAGCGATTACTCGAGTAACAACGCGTATGGTATTCCGCTCGCAAATAAAAAAGTTCCTGGCCTTATAAAAGACGAGAACAACGGTGCCATCATGACAGAATTCGTAGGGCTTAGAGCAAAAATATATGCCTACTTTATGTAGAAAGAAAGAAGGATTCGGAGAAGGCAAAGGGAGTCAAAAGCAATGTTGTAGCAAAGTCTATAACGTTCGAAGATTACATGCGGTGCTTGAATGACGCAATCGAAATGACGCGCAGGCAATCGTGCATAAGATCCAAATTGCACGAGGTGTACGCCATATCCGAAACAAAAATCATTCTAAATCCGCACAATGATAAACCATATATCCAAGTGCCAAGTTCCACCGACACGCTATGGGGACATCAGCAATATAAATAAAACACAGTTGTATTGTATAGTATGTATTTAATACGTATATAACATGTATAATATGTATAATATGTATAAAATGTATGCTATGTATAATATATATAGTATGTATAATATATGTATAGTATATATTGTATAATATAATATGTAAATATGTATATGATATTTATAATATGTATAATACGTATTTATATTTTTTATAATAAATATAAGCTTTATAATATTATCTTTATGTATCCACGAATTGTGCGAATTGTCAAATCCCATTTCACGTAAAACTCGTTCCTTCTCTTGCGCAATACCTTTTCAACGAGATGCACGTCGAGATTAGTGATACTATGCAATTCGTATTCGTAAAATCCTCCAGCAATAGGCTCTTCGCGAGAAACATCCAGATGATTCGTGATTAGATTAGTTTATTGCACTTTGATAATTTTAAACATTTCGGTGCTCCAATTCGGCATGTAATTCGACTTGATCAAAGACTGTCTTGAATTTGCTCACGCGTACCTAATCACCCACTTTGTATCGGGTGCGGCAATCTTAACGCGATTTAAACTGTGGTTAAGAGCTGTCAGTGATCGCGGGGATAACGTCGACGAGGCGCATATAAATAGTTCAATGCTTGCGCGCATTGTAATTTGATACAAAACGTGGCGGGATGTTGATCTATTTGTAATTTCCATTGTGCGTAAATTGTTTCCACATATTATTCTTCAACGTACTGTTGAATCAACGAGGTCTTCATAATGGAATACGTAGAATAATGATGGATGTTGTGCTTCTTCAAGAGTTTCTGCACATTTGAATTGTAAAATTCCTTTCCTCTGTCAGTAAGCAAATTTTTCGGACATGTTCCACCGTCTTGAATTATCTTTGCAATCGCCTTCGTCATTTCGTTCCCACTCTTGGCTTTGAGCGGTTCAGTCCATGCATGCTTACTCAGCACATTGATAATGGTAAGAATATAATGATTACCTCTGTTAAATCATATATAAGGACGCACCTCGATCACATCCGCCTGCCACAGGTAATCCGTGTACTATGATATGTCTTTGCGGAAAATTTCTTCTCGTCGGAGCGTTCAATTCATCAACCAGCAGCCGTTTCTCAGACATTGCGAATAATTATTCGACGATGCACTTCTTGAATCATCTTTTTAAATTCATTTAGCATAACCTGCATTATTTTGTAAAATTGCAATTTTTCTCTTGATTTTGTTCGGATAATCTTTCAAATTTTAAACATTCTGCTGCACGTTTCGTTTGTTTGCTGCGTCAGCATTATTCATCAGTAGCGCTAATCATCAAATCTTGCGCAACTTGCGTTAACTTCGACTATGCAAAAAGCGCACGTAATTTCTACAGAGCAATCAGCGCCATTGATAGTGCGATTTGCTTCCTCCTCTAAGCGATAGTCCAAACTTATTGATTGACAATACGATTTCGACTGAATCACGTGTGTAGAACTAGATTAATTTATAATCAGACCGGCTTCACGAAGATCCTCGATTATGGACAGAATCTCGTTGTCATGACTATTGTGACCTGTCTGGCGCGAGGCCTCGAGCAATCACAGATAATCCACAATTTTGTTAGGATCGTTCTAATGAATATAATCAATCTTGTTATCATTTAGTATCATCGTACGCGGTAAATCAACTCTTTTGCTTATTCCCGTTCCAACTGTTTTACCTAACACTAATGCCGCTATTATATATTCTTAACTTATATCTCTTACTACCCATTACTTGATTACTCGGACTATGACTGCGCCGATGAGCGTTTGTCGTCAGCAGAATGCTCCTATACGACATCATCCGTCACACGAGCATCAAATTGAGACCATCCTGTTTGAAGATCTACTAATTTGCATTGTCGTATATAAGATGCTTCGTGCCTTTGCATACGTTTGACAGAGATAAAAGCAGTCCGCATATCGTCCCATTGCAAAGTACTCTTTTATCTTGCTTGTCGCATGCTATGTCATCAAAGATAAAAAGGGTATCCGGAAGCATCTCACTTCGTAGAATGACTGTTATTGGTGAACGTAAAATAGCCGATTTCCTTAATCGGTTCTAACAAATTAGTCAGGTATCGATATTTTAGCTGTTGCAGCCATTTCGAGTACACGTACATGTTCTCGAATCGTACGCCGTATGGACTTTCCAACAGGTTTATTAGCATGTTCATTTTGCTGCAATTTTTGACGGTCCGCAGCGCGTATAAAAGTCGGTAGCATGTCGCCATGCTTGCGCGTCTCTTTATCGATTTGCATTTTGTTGTCGAGATTCGACATGGTCATCCGCGATTGACGCACGAACCACATATTTTCTCTTTTCACAAAATACTGAAAATGATATCGCGAGCTATTTATAAAGCCGCGTGAAGCGAAATCAATCAGTAATCAAATGTTTCTCGTCGTGTCGGATCTGTACAGTAACCTAAGAAAAGCTGGAATACATATCGAAAATTGTACTACTGTGAGAGTATGAAAATTGCATAGATCTGTTGTGAGACAGACATACTTGAACATATATACGAGCAGATTCGGAGGTACAACAATACCGTCGGTGCTTGAAGCAATACAATTTGCCGAGTCATCAAACGTATATCGACAATCCGGCGTCTTTGATAAAGAATTGCAGCGAATGTCGTCGAGAGGCTTGTTAAATCCTGCAATAAACGCGCTTTATTTCGAACTACATATTCTCGAATATCAGTTTTGCGATCCGGAAACGCGTTTAGAGAAGCAATGCTAGAGGTGATCAAGATATTAATTCATTGGATGCTGCGTGTCGCGAGCACGACATAGTGTATTCGCACAGAAATGATCTCGCAGAACAACACGCGGCTGGCAATATACTCACTGAGAAGGCGCGAAAATGTATTACCGCGAGTGATTCGACTCTCAGAGAGAGGAAGCCGCAGTCACAGCAGTTTTGAGCAGCTATAAAGGCCAAAACGAAGAAACGGTATGGGTTTGAAACCAACAAAGAGAAGAACAAGCGGATACTTCCGATGGCGAAACGCGGCGACGTCCTGCCTGTTCTACCGCTACTCGGGTCATTGATCGGCGGCGCGGCAGGAGTCACCAAGGCAGATAACAAAGCGGCGCAGCGTCAGCTGAAAAAACAACGTCATAATCGCGTCATGACGGTCGATTACTTGACCTTTGCGGAGAAGAGATCACTGTTTGTTACATGCACGACGATGCTAATGTGAGATGCTTGTATTAAACGAACAGCTGGAACAGACGAGAGATATACTTTTTACTAGAAAGACTATACCTGGAAAGAAACTCATTACGTCTAACGTTGCACTCTTAAAGTCGTTGGCTTTCATCGTACGAAATGGCTGATATCCTCAATATTACAGGTGAGCCGATCTTTGACGACCGCAATCTGACGATCGTCAAGATTGAGACTCACACGTACAATCCGTATGCCAACACTACATTTGGACATAGCGACGAGATACGGATAGCCGTACAGCAGCAGGATTTGTACACGTTGCGATAATTTTCTCTACATCGAAGACAGATTGACGGTGAAGAAGAAAAACAATCAGACGTCTACAGCACTTGGAAATAATTGCGTCGCGTTCATGTTTGATGAAATTCGATATGAACTCAACGATGTGGAGATTGACCACAGAAATGTCGGAATTATCAGTATCATCAAGAATTATGTGTCAATGACGTACGATAAAGCTTTAATTCCGCTGAACGTTCGCTGAAACTCTAGATCTGATACGGAGGAAGGACACTTCAATTTTTGGGTGCCGCTTGACATGCTGTTTGGCTTTTGCGAGGATTACAACACGTGGTTGGCAACGCTTGCCACGAATTGATTTTGATATGAGCGTGCAATGATTACAATTGTTTGATTGTAAATCCTGTGACGGAGACTGAGATTGAATTATTTAAAATGCAGCGGATGCCTCATATTGCATTAAACGAGATTAATAAATTATCAGTGCTGCGAGCATTGAAAAGCAGTCGTTATCTGAGCATGAATTTTTGTTCGTAAGATCTGTACGAGTATTTTCTGTTACAAAATGCGATCAAGCATTCATGGGTCAAAACGGCGACTCAACTTGAGAAGCCAATATCTTTGCTTTGCAGATCGGCCGAAAGAATATTATGTGACAAGATGTTAACGTGTTCGACGATTGTAATTTGAGTAATATAAAAGTATATCTAAATTCAAAATTTTATTTGTATGTCTAAATTTATAATTTTATTTTATTTTTTATGACGAATTAAATCTGGATTTTGGCAAAAAGAGATACGCTGTCCTGTTTAACACTCACGTTTTCATAAAGCATATTATGGAATCAACTGCTGCTTAACGTGTTCTCGTTTATCGAGAAAGAGCCTTTTGCGGTCATTGATTGCTCGCGACAAAACGAATCCGTCAAGAGCACCGCTGTGGACGTACGCATAGAATTTGATCGCAAGGAGAATGTGCCCGCCAATACCACCGCCTATACCGCCAATACCACCTTTCCTCATCATACACGATCGTGTAATCGAATACTGTTTGTTGTCCACTTAGTGTGCAAGATTATGTAAATTGCAAGGTCAGCAAGTATTTAGAACTTTAAAAGGAAGAAAAAAACCGGGATGAAGAACAGTTTTGAAGAATTGCTCGTAATGGTCAACGTTTGTGGATCTGCAAGGATTTATCATCGAAAAAAGATTGTTCGTCAAAAAAGTAACGGTGCTGAAAAGGAGAACCATTCTCACACTATATTTTTTTACGTCCTATGCCATAGCATTTTCTGACGAGATCCGACAAATCTTGCGCTTCCTGATTGAATGCTTATCATGGATTGCGATGCGGGTGATCCCGTACGGCATGGCAAAGCATTTAATTACGGAGTAATAAAAGAGTATGAAGCACTCATGTATATCAAGGGACATGAAAAACAGAAATGGCTGGTGGATGTCCTCGACAACGATGATGTCATCGTCGAAACTCTGGATGCGCATTACGAATATGTTGAATCTCTTAATCTTAGATGATTGTAATATTATTTGTATTATATTGTAATTTTATTTCCGCTACCCTGACCAGTAGACATTTAAATAAATATTATATATAGTAAATAGAGTTGGAAACGGACCGATAACGGTTTGAAAGCTATTTATAGCTGTTAAATATCAGTTTGATAGATGTTTGAAAACTGTTAAATATTAGTCCGATAACTGTTCAATAGATATACATTTAATTGCACTTCAATGCGAAGCGCTGCAAGCGACAAAAATGCTAAAATGGAATCTTTTGAGCATTGTTTTTTTTTGGAATAGTATCATGTTCCACGAACATTTTTACTATAAAATCTCGCACAACTCCTGCGATCAGTCAGTCTGTTAATCAATCAATCGGTCTGTACGAGTGTCAAGAAATAAAAATGGTTAACATCCATAATTTAATTGATTGCGCAAATGTGATGAATGCCCGCATGCGCTTATTAGTGCAAAAGACTGAGATCCTACTTGAGCGGCTGAGGATATTGCAAAGGGCTTCTACCATCAAGGTACCTGGCGGCCTTACTCGTATAAATTTGGACATCGACTCTGACAATCCGTTGTTGGGACAAATGTAAGTATTTTATTCTTAATGCATTAATTAATTAATTAACTTTTTACTCTACGATTTAAGTTCCGATGACGCGTGCTATAATCAATGTTTACATTTGGTCTGAACGAAATACCACGGCCCTCATCCATGATACTCATGTTTGACCCGATTTCCTTACCACGAGTTTCACACGATATTGTAGACGAAAGGGTTAAGAAAGTATATTAACTAATATGGTATATTACCATATGTTTCGCATATGTTTCATGCGATATTATGTTCTATTAATTAAAATTATTTCATATTTTTATTTTTCTGTTCCAGACATGGCACTGCGGACGTCATCACACAATTAGGTTGAATATTTGATGGGCTGATATAGAAGGCCCGACAAATAGAGGAGGAGGAGCTAGGGTTCGAGAAGATTAGAGCAAAAAGAAGAAGAATTGTTGCGCCTGATTCGGATGATGACATTGCAATTATATTGGAGCGGAGGAGAAAAATTGCTATTGTACCTCATTCAGAGAATAACGACATCGCGTTCGTATTGGAGCAGAGAAGAAATTAAAAAAGAAAAAAAAAATATATATATATATATAAAAAATAAAAGGTTAAGTAATATAGCTCGGTTTTGAGATAAATCTATACAATATATGCCTCTTCGAGCAAACACTGGGCGACAATGCGCAAATAATTTATTCAAATAAATATATCAAATACGCAAACGTCGATTCTGATTTGAATCCATATCAATGCTTCAAAATTATTGACAATATGCAGTCATCCAAGTACGAGTATAGTAATGTAACAAGACGTCATCATACTTCCTACTATACTACAGAATAAATTTACCGAGTAGTTACAAAGAATAATAATATATTTTTCAAACTTACATGATAACGTTATAAAGCTGTTCATATATCGAACGTGAAGACTCATCTGACAAATCAACAATACAAAACATATAAAATATAGAATACATAGAGCAAGTCATTTAAACATAAAATATGTAACACATTGAGCGCGTCATTTAAACTTAATTATATTATCATAAGTTTTATTCAACAAATCCATATCATTTTAAAGATTTATAGCATTAGTTTGTTGTTCTTGTTCAATCCTCGTCTAAGATGTATACCAGGTGTACAAGTATGAAATGCTGATTTGAGAAAACAGATGACGCATCAATGCAGTGTGTGATATAAAGATTTGACTGTTATGCCATTTTGAAGTGCCATCAACAAGTGTCAGACGCGCACGAATGATAAATTGAAAAAGTGTTTGCATAGTGTTGTGTTGCTGTGTTCGATATGTCGAAATTTATACCAAACAAAGAGTATTCGCAGACAGCATTAATTTTTTGTTTTCATTTGAAGAAAACTGCTGTTGAATCATACCGATTACTTCGAGAAGCTTATGGTGAACATGCTCCATCGCAAGATACGTGTGAACGATGGTTTCGGCGTTTTAAAAGTGGTGACTTCGATGTTGCAGACAAGGAACATGGAAAACCGCCAAAAAGGTACGAAGATGTGGAATTGCAAGCATTGTTGGACGAAGATGATTCACAAACACAAAAACAACTCGCAGAGCAATTGAGCGTTAGTCAACAAGCTGTTTCCAATCGCCTACGAGAGATGGGAAAGATTCAGAAGACCGGAAGATGGGTACCGCATGAGTTGGACGGCAGGCAGATGGAGAGGCGCAAAAACACATGTGAAATTTTGCTTGCACGATACAAAAGGAAGTCGTTTTTGCATCGTATCGTTAGTGGGGATGAAAAGTGGATTTATTTTGAGAATCCTAAGCTCAAAAAATCATGGGTAGACCCAGGCGCACCATCCACCTCGACCGCAAGACCGAACCGCTTTGGCAGAAAGACGATGCTCTGTGTTTGGTGGGACCAGAAGGGTGTGGTCTATTATGAGCTGTTAAAACCTGGTGAAACGGTTAATGCTGGACGCTACCAACAATAATTGATCAATTTGAATCGTTCGCTGCTTGAAAAAAGACCAGAATACCAAAAGAGACAACACAAAGTCATTTTTCTTCATGACAATGCTCCATCACATACGGCAAAACCGGTTCGCGACACGTTGGAAGCACTCAGCTGGGAAGTTCTATCCCATGCGGCTTACTCACCAGACTTGGCTCCTTCCGATTACCACTTGTTTGCATCGATGGGTCACGCAATTGCTGAGCAGCGCTTTGGTTCGTACGAAGATGTGAAAAAATGGCTCGATGAATGGTTCGCGGCAAAGGGGGAAGATTTTTACTGGCGTGGTATCCACAAATTGCCTGAAAGATGGGAAAAATGTGTAACTAGCAATGGAGCATACTTCGAATAAAGCTCTTTTTATCATTCTTCCGAATTTAACGTGTCTTTTTTTGGAAAAAAATCCGCATTTCATACTTGTACACCTGGTATGTTGTCCCAATCAAATTCATGAGAGTATTCTAATCGATGTTCCGTAATGAACTGTGTAATACAACAATTATACACGCACGCACGCACACACACACACACACACACACACACACACACACACACACACACACACACACACACACGCACGCACGCACGCACGCACGCGCACATGTATAAATGAAAAATAAATATGCATATTCACAAATTTGTTGTTAGTATTTATTCACTTTCTACCATTTCTTCCTATCTCTATGACATCGTATTACGTGCGCGTCATCGCGCGCGACTATGCCATAGCGCTCGATAAATCGCGCTGTTATTATTGCGCAGTGCGAATAATTATAAAAAATAAAATAAAATAAAATAAAATAAAATAAATAAATAAAATATTCCGCGTACGAGAAAAGGATAGCAAAGCATAGGAGACGGTAATGATGGTACGTATACAGACGGACAGTAATGATGGTAAGTATAGCGCACATTTCTGACCGCGTTCGGTCGTGGTGGCGGGGACCGCGTCCGGCAGCCATTGATCTCGCGTGACGTCATCACCGACACGGATTCCGCAACGCTAATTTCTGTACCTCGTCCCGTTTCCCCGCTACGTAATTTCTAGCACCAGGAACATCCTTCTGCGACGTCATCCACTGTGACATCTATCCCTCGCCCAGTGACGTCATGCACTATGCCGTCATCCCCCTCCTCCTCCCTCGTGATCCATCTCTTTCGCCTAGTGACGTCATCCTCCCCCTATGACAACACTCTTTCCCCTTCCTGCAGATCCCCCGCACCGTGCATATCTTCCCCTTCCTCATCTCTCCTCAGAGGATTACAGACAGAATCTCCCTATATACCCTATTATCATATTCCAGAACACATATGACAAAATTATTGAAAACTAATTAAAAAAAAACTTTTTCACCTTATTTGGGAAATAATTTCTTTATTTTCCTAAGCAGTCATCCATCCGAATCTGTATCTCCACATGACATGTTTGACTTCTGCAATCATACGGGAACTGCTACTTCGATGTTCTATGAATATTGAATGTTAGTGGATGTATATGTTACGTCTAAACCCTTAAAATTTGACCTAGGGGACAATGAGGCAGAATGGAGAAGATATGAAAGGACGGCTAGACTCAATCTCACAGGTATACGCGGAGAGGCAAACACTTGCGCGCGTGCGCGCGGGTGTGTGTGTGTGTGCGTGCGTGCGTGCGTGCGTGCGTGCGTGCGTGCGTGCGAGCGTGCATGCGTGTGTGTGTGTGTGTGTAAGTGTAAGTGTAAGTATAAGTGTATTTAAATATGGGAAGACGCGAGCATGGTCGGATGCAATAGCAAGCAGACTTACTTTTGATGCTTGGTTCACGAGATCGCGGATTGAAGTTGATCGATGATGAGGCCCGCTGTCCACGCAAGGCATCAGGAGGATAGCCCAGTGAATGATGATTGGATGGTCTCAGAGAGCACATGACATACGAAAATGGACTAAATGAGCACTGAGATGCGCGACGAACAAAGGCACTGGTTTTGCGCGAACTGGCACAAACAGGGTGAATTTTATTGACGCAAACTGACTTTGGCTCTCGTACTGATTATAATGACGCTCTGCGCTTCCGCGAGACCTCTATTTATACCCCGAAAAAAGAGCGTAATGCCCTTTGTCTAAGATGCAATAGTTAGTTGCAATGTCGCGCGAGATTTACGATTTTTAGCGTCCTATCGTTGTTAATCTAAAATGCATTGTTAAAGAGGTTTCGAGAACAAAAGAAATGATTTACATTTTTCTTTAAAGAGGCAAAATTGCTCTAGACGGATGACGAATCTGTTATTTTCACGGAAAATATGGCTGGGTAAACAGATGATTACCGTGCACAACTAGTTTTGCGTGCAGGGCAATCATTGTCAGTCGCGAGTCCGATCTTAGATAACGTTACCGTGAGAAGTTGTCCCATGCATTTTATGATTTTTTAAGCGCGACATGGCGCCTGTTTTCTTAAGATGAAATTGTTGGTCAGTCTGGGACGACAAAGCTTGGATTTTTACTATTGCGTACATTTATAATGTCTTTTGCAATCTTATCACCTTTCGGGCCTGCATTAAGGTTGTTATTTCTTCCGGGTATTGGAAGGAATAACAACCGTTTACAAGTTTTCGCGGAGCCCGTTCGGTCCCTCTTTTCAGATCTGTCAGACCGTCAGCGGATTCCACTCAAATCTCATAGGCGCCAACTGTAGTCCCGACGTAGAGCAAATTCTTTCGAAAAAAAAGAATCATGACGTCTATAGGACGTAACACAAGCATTACTAAAATTACACACGTTAGATACAGATTCAGAAATATGAAACATAGTAAATCAAGGAAGACACTCGGAATTAATTTTTGGTAGAAACTTAAGATTTTAGACTTGCGTCTAGATTTGATTAAAATAAAACAATCAGGTAAACAAAGAGTTATTTTTAGATAATGTTAAATTATTTACTGTAGATAATAGAGTAGCTTGCAAAAATTATTCAGATTCACCTAAATGGAAATTCAGAAAGATTGAACGAAAAACGACCAAATTACATTATTGTATAATTGTGGATGACGCACGATTGTGGAATCGTTATGTAAATGTGTAAAATAGGTGAAAATATGACAAGAAAGAATCAAGCACATACAAAATTTGACTACGGGGTCAATCCAAACAAAATAGTAAACTTAAATAAGAATGTAACGTTGCAACGAAAAAATGTACCGGAATTACAAACAGAACCGAGTTGTAGTGAATTAGATATATACGAAACTCCTGTAGGCGCTGAAATAAAGAAAAGAATGCGACCTGAGAGGAAAAAACAATTACCTAGAAAATTACTAAATTTTAACATTAATATCAAATTTTTTTTTTCTGTCTCCTTTTTTTTCTTTCCCCTACAAAAAAGGAGTGTTAGATATATGCGTATAGTGCGGGTTTTAGAAGCGTATGAGTTGACTATGCGTTAGAGAATGAGAATGGGAGAAAGGTTGCGCATGCGTAATGTGTGCGCGGTACTCGATGTGAGCGATGAGAAGAGAGCATTTATGTAAGAGACTCGTGCTGGAAATAAAAGAATCTTTCTGTGTAATACATCAATTATTTCGACTTTTTTCCTTGAGTCCATACAACACAACAGCATTAGACATTTTTCCATTAACTTTAATTATTTGAAAATATGATTGGAAACGAGACCGTTTATATTAAAATTTTAAATACGAAGCGCCTTACCAGTCCGAGTGTTAAGATGTTGAACTAATATATGATATCACTCATTTAAATTAAATTAATTTTCAGAAATAAATTGCGAGCCGATGAAATTATCGGATTTACACAATCAATCTGAAATAAATAATCCCCTCAAAATTTCCCAAATCTTAAAAAACTGTAATAAACTTATTGCGAAAAATATTGCCTCGGCCGGAAGTCGAACCCGAATCTCTTGCATTCCGTGCGAGCTTCCTAAGCTTTTAGACTATCGAGACTTTAGCAACATTCTTCGCAATAACTGACATATATAAAGAGTTACGCATGTTTTAATTAAAATAATTAAAAAGTTGAGTTTTATTATCTAAGTAACTTTTAAGCCAACTCTTAGAACTGTTCCTTTTATTATAGTTCAAGTCCCTCTAGGTTTTGTATTAAAATTTCTCTGTTACTATTTCAAACGCTCTCCTTAAATCTAGGAAAATTACTCCTATCATCTTGCTCTCTCTTATTACTCTTTTCTAACTTGATATTACCCATTGCAACGCTGTACCACAAGAATGCTTTGCTCTGAATCCCGATTAGCATTTTTCTAATAAATTATTATTCTACAAATATGTCACCAATTGTGTATGTATCATTCTTTTATAATCTCTCCTTCGAATAATTTTCTTGTCCATAATGTCAACTTCACTTTCTCTCCAATATAAGACTATTGCTGAATGATGCGTTATTTTAGGGTTATATCCGACTTCTATTTTAACTTTTACATTGGAAAAAACTAAATCTATTACTGTTTCAGAATTTTTTACTATACTTGTTGGCTTCGGAATTAATTGCTTACATTCAACTATCTGCATAATTCTTATCAATCTCCCCTGCACATAATTATTTACTCATATGTCTATATTAAAATCCTCCTTTATCATCACCTTCTGCCGCAGTATGTCATCATTACATGTCTCCTCTAGATAATCTAAAAATCTATAATCACTACCGGGCAATAAATGATAAATTCCCAGCAAATGAGAATGGATTAAAATGGATTGACATTTTTTTTTATCTGAATGCGTATTTTAAATAGCAAATACTTTTTTGGATTTAATTGGATTCAATTAGATTCAATTAGATGCAATTGGATTAAAAAATTGTATTTCCTATTCAAAATTTTAAATTGAACGGTATTCACAATACACAGAAAAAGCTAATATTATTTTTTAATTGAAAAGCATAGAGATATGCTCCATCCAATTCCTATAAATGAATAAAAATGCATTCAGGATTGAAAAGCATTTATTTTAACATTCGTGAGTCAATATTTCTGAAAATCTGAATCCATTTCAATTTATTTCAATCCATTCTCGTTTGCTGGGCTAACATTATAACACCTTTATAACCTCTCTTTTTAATATTTACCATCACTGATCACAAATTTCCTTCATTTTTTTCTATCACTCGCATTTTAAAATTTATTCTATTATCTAAATAATAGTACATCCTCTGTTCGACTTGCTTCCGAATCCCCTCTCACGCATACATAACCATCGATTTGTAATTCATGGTCATCAATTTGACTCGTTATGTGTCTCCGTTAGGCCTATCACTTCCGGTCTCAGTTTCTTAATAAATACATTTACTATCTCATCCTTATGTCTTAAAAATCCCTGCGCATTTAAACAAAGTACTCTATTTTTATTTCTGCAAGTCTTTTCTTAGCTATAAGCTATCCTGGATTCTACTTTTATATTTTTCTATTTCCCTCATAAAGCAGGGTAATTATTATCATATGCAAAATAATCTGATTTCAAATTCTTGATTTTCATATTTTTAATTTTGTCCTTACAATTCACACACTTTCTTGCTTGATTTCTACAGTCTTTTATCTTATGCCTGTACACAATCCACACGCTTTTTTATTTTTACAGTCCTTCGCAAAATAGTAAAAACTATATCATTTATAATATCTTAACATCCCTAAATAGTCTTGCATTCTGCATATTCTCCATCCTATTTTCATCTTTCCCTAGCAAAAAAATTTCTATGCTAAAATACGCCAAAAACTATTCCTAAATACGCAATTTAGATCACGGAAGTAGTTTGGCGTAGAATTCTTCTATGCCAAAGTAAGCCGATTCATGCCTTTGTATGCCAAACAATGCCAAACTGCGGCAAATTACGCCAGAATATACGTCTAATTATGCCCGAAAGTACGCGAATGAAGTAATTTGCCGTAGAATTCTACTCCTATGCCAAAGATTTACGCCTTCCTAAGGCGAAATTATACCCTAAGCATAGTTTCGGGTACATTTACATTGTACTGTTTAAAGTAACTGGTGGTAAAATGGTGGTATCTTGAACTCATTTTTTTTGCATGAATTCAGGATGCTGTTACCTTGCTGTCATAATGGAATTAGAATTCCATTATGCATAGATATTTTAATATTAATGACTAATTTTGAGGGTTTACTTCATATGCTGTACTTCTTATATATTTTCTCAAGTGATTCTTATTTATGAATTCATGCATCTCCGCCGTAGTCCTCTGTCGGCGGAGATAGATAATGCTCACGGATGAATAAAAGCAATTCCGCATAAAATGGCTTACTTTGTTACAAAGAAAAAAAATTAAAAAGTAAATATTGTACTTTGGCATAATTTGGCATAGACAAACGTACCTCAGGAAACGATTTTTTTGTGCATCCGCGTAGCTTAGCGTAGATAGGCATAGTTATTTCTGTGCCCTATTCGATTGTAGAGTGTGATTCTGCGTAGAAAGACGTAGAATAGCATACTTTCTCCGAATACTTATGAAAAAATAAAAACCAGTTTAGAGGAGTTCGGCATAGAAACGCGTAATTTAGGATGTTATTAGGTGCACGTACTTTGGCCTAACTAGGTCTAAATACACCCTTTTTCAAATAAAAATGCATAATTTGTCGTTGTTATTTTTGTGCCCAACTATTAGATTGTAGAGTGTAATTCCGCGTAAAAAAACGTAGAATGGCATACTATCTCCAAATACTACGAAAGAATAAAAATTAGCGTAGTTCGACATAGAAACCCGTAGATCAGGAAGTAATGATCATTAGTTGCGCGTACTTTAGCGTACTTTCTATGCCTAACTCCAAAACCTAACCCCTAAAAGGTCCAAGTACGGCATTTTATATCTTTCACATAGCTTGACGTAGTTATTTCTATGTTTAACAACGCGATTTTACGCCACAGTCGTAGAAGTAAAATGGCGTACTTTTTAGCGTACTTTGACATAAAAATTTTTCTGCCAGGGTTTCTGTTTTTAACAGCTTCTTATGTGCGTCTGTTCCTATTTCCGCTATTATCGCAACTTCTCTATACTTTGGTTTAGTCACTTTGTGTACTATCTTTCCTCTAATGGCATCCTTCTCATATCCATTTTGTTCTTCAATTTTGTTCCAGAAATCATACTCATTGTCACAGTCCTCTTTGTTAACATCAACTATTTTCAATTTTCTATTTATCGTTCTTGCACTAAGTATTTTCCCCCCAGATCCATCGCTACCTCCTCTTTTAGTTTATTTGCCTGTCTTTGGTTTTTGCATCCCATCACTACTGCTCCTCTAGTCACTTTTTACAATTTAGTGATTCCTATACCTAATTTTGCAACATCAATCCTATTTTTAATTTCCTTCTTTGTATACTTGCTATTGTTGTCCTCATCACTTTTGGCTTGATGATTAACACAGATCCATTCTGATTTTTCACAGCATGACTTCGTATGTATTCTTGATTGTTTCACCTAATTCAGAAAACATAATTGTCACATTGTTTATATTCTGCCCTTCCCTCTTCACCGCTTGATTTATCAATGTCTCGGCTATCTTCCATTGTTATATTCTACTCTTGTTGTATCTATTTCTTCCTTTATAACTTTCTCAATCACATGCTTGATGTAATCTTTACTTATTACTTCTTCTTTCATTTTAACTAGCAATTTGTATACGATTTACCTTACCATTATAGTTCCTGATACTTGAACTTCAACAGTAACCGACGTTCTTCTACTTTTACTTATATTCTTTTCGTATATCCTTTTTTTTATTGTAAATATTTCCACTTTACATGGTACTAATTCGTTTGCAGAATAGTACACTTTATGCTGCCTATGATAACTTGGGTAAAAATTTTCCATATATTCCGCACACCTGTATACTTCAGTTTTAATATCCTTCCAGCATTATCTACAAGTCACTAACACTTTTATTGTCTCCTCCATTAGTGCTCTATCTTATCTTGCAATTAATTCGCAAAACAGTCACTCTATATACTGTCGTTCTAAACAATTGAACTGATTTACTTAATTATAAATATGGCGCACATCTTTTTTAATTACATCTTTTACCACTACACCCAGCACGGAACGTTGAAAAAATACTGCTGAAATGTTGCAATATTAAATGTTGAAGTATTAATGTTTTAATGTTGTATCTATATTGATTCTTCAACATTGATTGTTAATGTTGCTGAAACGTTGAAACAATATTGAACAAATTGGACAAGTTAAATTTTTATTGATTTTTCTACATTGATTGTTAATGTTGCTGCCGCATTGAAATAACGTTAAATAAATTATATATCAGCATCTATTTTATTTTGTAAAAAATGAACAAAAACAATGTCATGTAAACAGAAAATTTAAATCATTTAAATTAAACTTTTAATAAAACTCATTTCTAAACGATATCTATATGTTTACGCGAGAATCGGTCGCGTGTGCAGAATGTTACATACGTGTGAGATTGTTTATTTGTCCGATGCGTCGACTCGTGGTCTTTGTACATATAGCTATATGTTACAATTGTTATTATGTCCTATAGACGTCACAATTCTTTTCTTTCGAAAGAATCGGCTCCACGTCGCGACTATGGTTGGCGCCTATGAGATTTAAGTGAAGTCCGCTGATAACGGTCTGACAAATCTGAAAAGAGAAGCTAGACAGGCTCCGCAAAAATTCGTAAACGCCAATCAACCCGGAAGGAATAACAACCTTAATGCAGGCCCGAAAGGTGACAAGATTGTAAAAAACATTATAAATATATGCAATAGTAAAAATCCAAGCTTTGTCGTCCCAGATTGACCAACAATTTTATCTTAAGAAAATAGGCTTCACGTCGCGCCTAAATCAAAACGCATGAGATAACTTCTCACCATAACGTTATCTAAGATTGGACTCGCAAAGATTACTCTGCACGCAAAACTACTTGTGCACGGTAACCGTTTTTTTACCTAGCCATATTTTCCGCGGATAACAGAATTCGTCATTCGTCTGGAGCAATCTTGCCTTTTTAAAGAAAAACGTAAATCATTTCTTTTCTTCTCGAAACCTCTTTAACAATGCACTTTAGATTAATAACGATAGGATGCTATAAAAATCGTAAATCTCGTGTGACATTGCAACTAACTATTGCATCCTAGATAAAGGGACACTACGCTCTTTTTTCGGGGTATAAATAGATCTCTTCCCGCGGAAGAGAGAGAGAGAGAGCAAAGCGTCAGTACTAGAGTCAAAGTAAGACAGTTCACGTCATTGCAGAAACCCGATACATAAAAGATTTCAGTTCGCGTCAGTACAAAACTCGAGAGTTCGTGCAAACCAGAGCCTTGGCTCGTCCCGCATCTTTGTGTGCAATTACGCCGTGTGCTCTCTGAGACCGTCCAACCTTCACTCACTGGATCACCCTCCTGACGCTCTTGCGTGGACAGCGGGCTTCCTCGTCATCATTAACAACATCGATCCGAGATCTCGCGGATCAACCCAAACAGTAAGTCGACCCTGCTATTCCATCCGATCATTCACGCGTCTCCCCGTGTTAAAATACACTTATACATACGTGTGCGTGTGCGCGTGCGTGCGTGCGTGCGTGTGCGTATGCGCGCGCGCGTGTGTGTGTGTGTGTGCGTGCGTGCGTACGTGCGTGCGTGTGTGTGCGTGTGGCGCGTGTGTATGCACGCGCGCGCACATAAGTATATACGCGTTTTATAAACTATATATGGTATATATTGTATATATTTAACCCTTTGGATATAGTGCGCGTCCATAGTTAAAAAAAAACACGGGGACGAACCCCTTATGTCCGAGGAAATAAGCGAATCCGTCCTACTCAAAGCGTACTGCTACAACCGACCGACGATTATAAAGAATATGATTGGAAACAAGACCGTCTATATAAATATTAAAACTTTAAGTATAAAGCGTCTTCTCGGTCCGAGTGTTAAGATGTTGAACTACTATCTAATATACATTCAATTAAATTGAATTAATATTTCAGAAATAAATTGAGAGCCGATGAAATTATCGGATTCACACAATCAATCTGAAACAAATAATCCCCCCAAATTCTCCCAAATCTTAAAAAA
>NW_017305672.1:1043914-1055158 GCF_001594115.1 Trachymyrmex septentrionalis
CTCGGACCGAGAAGGCGCTTTATACTTAAAGTTTTAATATTTATAAAGAAGTTTCGTACTCGCCAGTCAACGACCGATCGGAACCCTTAGACTAAATCTCTCCCTCCGTACTTGACCCCGCTATCCAGGAGATCCTGAATTATTCCCCCCTTCCTTTCAAAGAGCGATTGTGCTCCTCCTTCTCTCGAAGACCGATTTCTTCTCCATCCTCCTCTCGAAGAGCAATTTCCATCCCCTCCTCCATTAAATCAGCTCTCGTCTCCTCTATTCCAAACAGATCCCGCGCTGATCCGGCTTTTCCGTCTCTATTCCTTCCCCACCAGCAAAGGAGATAGACTGGTGACAACTTATATATTCCTGGAAACCCTATTCCTTATATCGTCCTGTATAAGCACCTCGTCCCAATGTGCTCCTACACCACCTTCCTCGCCTCCAATCCTCAATAATCTGTATTTTCCTCTTCTTCTGCCCACTCTCACATACGCACACACACTCACAAACACATGTATAACTCAATCAGTTCTTTGTTATACAAATGAATCGATTGTACTTAGAATAATAATGATATGTTTTTTTTATATACATAATTATAAACATGTTAGTAAACCTAATAATATTTTACTTGAATAAATGTAAATTACATTACAATTGAAGATTGCCAGCTTCCACTTCTTTTAAATTATCACTCGTATTTTATTTCCCTCTAATTCCTGCGATCGCAGGAGGTCCAGTCCCGGGTCAAAAGAATTAAGTTCCTTGACACAAAAATTAGGACCGACGTTCGCACTGTCCATCGAAACAGGTGCCATAGCCATCCCTTTCGGGACGTTGACCCATATTCCGGGACCGATAAGGTACATGCGACTCACAGATGCTCGCCTCTCCGCGTGTACCTATGAGATTGAGTCTAACCGTCCTTCCATACCTTTTCCATTCTCCCTTATTGTTTCCTTGACTAAATTTTAAGGATTTGGACGTAACACTTGCTAATGATGGTTTGTACCTTTCAGCTTGTCCATTTGTGACTGGATTATATGGCGCTGTACATTTATTAATAATATCATATTTTTTTAGAAAATTTTAGAAATCATTTGAAATAAAAGTGACCTTTATCCGTTACTAAGATTTTTGGTAATCCAAAACAAGCAAAAATTTCTTGACATATTTATATTGTAGTTTTAATAGTAATATTTTGTATAATATGGACTTCCGGTCATTTGCTAAAAGTGTCTATTAATACAAAAAAAAGCCTTAAAAAGTTCTGCGAAATCAATGTGTATTCTTTCGAATGGCATTGTCGATGGCTCCCATACATATTTTTCGACATTCAGTGTTTTTAAAGGTATTATAATCTGCGCAATTTGAAACTAAATTTTTGATATCTGTATCAATTTTTGGCCATCAACAATATCCTCTCGTCAAATTTTTCATTTTGATCATTCCGAAATGCCCTATATGCAATTCCTCTAATATTTTGGGCTGAAATTCTTTTGGAATTACTATTCTATGACCGCGTACTAAAATGTCTTGTTCTACAGCAAACTCCAATGGATTCATATTTCAAGTGTCTTTATTTTGGAGTGGCAATCCTTTCTGCAATGCTTTAATTATTTTAGAATTTTCCTGTCTTCTTTAAATTTAGATTTAATTTCTTGTACAGTAATTGATAAGGTATGTATCAACGTAAAAGGCATTTACTACATCTATGTTAGCGGAATCAGTTACAGATAATCTAGACAGTTTGCATTTGTATTCCAATTTGATTTCTTGTATTGTATTGTATAGTTAAAAGCCGATAAAAAAATTGCATAATGCTATATACGCCTAGCACTGTAGATTGGTAAACTTCTAGTAGGAGAGAAAATCTGCGTTAAAAACCAATCTGCGTTACAAGTACTGATGGAAACGCTAGATCACAAACACAATAGCATACGCTTCCTTGTCGATTTGTGCGTACTTTTGCTATACTTTTTAAAAAGTTTGTGAAATATACTGTATAGGTCTTTCTCACTTCCATTAGGAAATTTATGGGATAGCACCGCTCCTATCCCATATGGGTTAGCATTTGTCGACAAAATCAAAGGTAGTTTGAGATCATAATAAGTCAAGCATGTATCACTTTGGAAAACTTCTTTGGCTCGGATAAAAGCTTTTTCACATTCCTTATTCCAATTAAAATCTTTACGAAAAAGTATATTTAACGGATATAAAATCTGACTAACATTTTCGATAAATCTATTGTAATATTGTATCATTTCGATGAAATTTCTTTCATCTCCATTCTATGAAAATTGCTTTCACTTCCGTTTTGTTTCTTTTTGATCTAGGCATTTTTTCTATTGCTTCCATCATTTTTTTACTTTTGTGCATATTGTCTTTATACATAATGTAACCGCAATAACTAATTTGATTTTTGAAGAATTCACACTAATCAATGTTAATTTTAATATTGTACTTATCAAATTGTTCGAATACTTGCTCTAACTGATTTAAATGTTCCTGTTCAGATGAGCCTGTAATTTTTATATTATCTAAGAAAACTAAGACTCCCGGTATATCCTTTAAAATATATCCTTTAAATTTTCTCTCTCTCTCTCTCTCTCTCTCTGCCAAATGGCAGAGCCGATACTATTTCACACATTAAACGTGTACGTTTAAAATAGTACATTTATATTTATATAGACGTTTGATGGTATTTAATGTAAGTAATTGTTGACCACTCTATTTCGACTCCATTTGTAAATACGTTTGCTTTAAGTCTATTTTAGAGAAAATTATCTCTAGCTATTGAAGCAAATAATTCGTCAATTGATGGTAGAGTTCATCTACAATCAGTTGTGGGTTAATAGTTATACTAAAATCCCCACATAAACGAACTCTATTATTATTTTTTAAGATAGGAACTATTGGTATAGCAAATTCTGAAGTATTTACTTTTATTAAAATTCCTTCATTAAGAAGTCAATTCCCTTTTCTATTAAAGGCAATAATTTAAATGACACTGGGCGAGCTTTTAAAAATATGGGTTCAGCATTGTCTTTTAATAGTAATTTAACTTGTATATTTTTATTTTTTGTATATTTTTAATTTTTCCAAATTCTTTATTCGTTAAACTACTGTACTTATTTATTAATTGCTCTAATCTACTTTCGCGGTCTAACCCTGTATCTAATTCTAATGTAGAAAGAAATAACATCCGCTCCATATACTTTTATAATTTGTCGTAGCCATTCACGGTCTAATAGTGGTGTACGCTGAATGGGCATTAAATAAATATTTACTTCAACTGTCATCACGAACCATCGCATTGAATGCAATCACAATTTTGATTGGAGCAATATAAAAATCCTTGAGAGGGAACCTTCCTATAAAAAAAGGTTGATATGGTCTGAAATGGTTTATATTAAAAAACAAAGTCAGGATCTAAATAAGCAAAGTAAATCTAAATCGTTACACGAATCCTATCTTCCTATCATACAATCTTTCTTCCTCTCTTAGCCATTCTTCCCCTTTTTCTTCTTGTCTCTCTTTTCTAACTATTTCTAATCCCCCACTTTCTCAACGATTCCTTCGCTCTGTGTATCGCTGTCAGACGACAAAGACGGTTCTTCGCAATATAGCTCCCTAATTTTATACAATTCTGCCAATGTAATTCTTGCCAGTGTAATTCTTAGAAAAAGAAATTTTGTACAAATATAATTTTAGAAATCTTTTTATCAGTCGGACACCACATCATTGTAATTTTAAGGTATCTTTGACTACAAATTTTAATTTTTATATATAGTAATCTACGGATTTGTATTGCTTTATTTATATTCAGTATCAGTATACATAATGCTCTCTGAAGTTTCCTTGGCTTCAGATATCGTATTGATGTAATGTCTAATTTCACTATTTTTATAGATTTTAACAAGAATTTTTGAATTTACGATGCTTGTGATTATTTTGCGCACTTTGACACCAATATGCACTTTCATTATTTTGATATCTAACATTTATGCTATTGGGAGTATAAATAAGTTTCCGCCGTTTGACAAACAATGGCGCTACCAGTATGTTATAGTTAAAATTGTCAGCTGTAAAACGTCATATCGTAAGGTTGGACATCTAGTAAGAACATAACCTTGAAATATTAGCGATTTTGCATCAGCATCTTATATCTTTTTTCGTGCGAAAATGTCGAGTTTTGAGCCGAATAAGCATCATTTGTGGGAGCTTTTGATTTACTTCTTTAATTTGAAGAAATCTGCAACTGAGGCGCATCGATTGCTTGTAGAAGCATATGGTGAGGCTGCCTTAAGTGAGAGAAGTTGCCGTGAGTGGTTTCAAAAGTTTAAGAACGGTGAATTTGACGTCGAAGACAAAGAACGTAGCGGAAGGCTGAAAGTGTACGAAGACGCAGAATTGGAAGCATTATTGGATGAAGATTCGTGCCAAATGCAAGAAGCACTTGCACTTACATTAGGAGTGACTCAACCAGCAATTTCACATCGCTTAAAATCGTTGGGAATGATTCAAAAGCAAGGAAATTGGGTTCCATATGAACTGAAGCCGAGAAACGTTGAACGCCGATTTTTCACATGTGAAATGCTGCTCGCCAGGCATAAACGAAAGGGTTTTTTGCACCGTGTAGTTACTGGTGATGAAAAATAGATCCACTACGATAACCCAAAGAAGAAGAAATCATGGGGATCACCTGGCCATGCTTCAACATCGACAGCCAAGCCGAACATTCATGGGAAAAAGTCATGTTATGTATTTGGTGGGATCAGCTAGATGTTGTTTATTATGAGTTGCTCAAACCGAACGAAACCATTACTGGGACTCTCTACCGAACACAATTGATGAGATTGAGCCGAGCACTTAAGGAAAAACGCGCTACTACTCCAGACACGACAAAGTTATTCTTCTGCATGATAATGCTCGTCCACATGTTGCGGCGCCGGTCAAAACCTACTTGAAAATACTCAATTGGGAAGTTTTACCCCACCCGCCGTATTCACCAGACATTGCTCCTTCTGATTACTACCTGTTTCGATGACGCATGGCCTGTCTGAGCAACACTTCACATCATATGAAGATACCAAAAATTGGGTCAATTCGTGGATAGCTTCAAAAGATGTAGCGTTTTTCCGACGCGGTATCCGTATGCTGCCAGAAAGATGGGAAAAAGTAGTGGCTAGCGATAGACAATACTTCGAATAAAACATTAGGTACCGTTCTTTCACAATAAATGCCCAATTTTTGATAAAAAACGACAGAAAGTTATTTATACTCCTAATACTTTAGCAATTAATAAAAAACTGGATTAATTATTGTAACATATCATAATGTTGCAGCAATAAGATAGAAATATTGCAGAATTATTACTGCGATAAACTTTTTGCGGACGTTTATTATTGTAGCAATATTTATACTATGTAATATTACTGCAATATTACTACAGTACATAGAAATACTATCGCAATCTTACAAAATATTAACATAATATATGTAGAAATATTGCACTAATATTACAAAAATATCGCAAAAATATTACTGCAATGAAGTTGACGCGGACATTTAATTGCAGCGATAAAAGAGGACTCAAATCTAGGGTCAAAACGTATGCGTATTTCTTATACTATTGAGAATTTTTCTATGTGTACTGTTTCGATTTTATCATTGTATTTAATAATAATCATCTACATACGTACTTCTTGTGTTGGCTCATTTACAGGCATTTTCTTCGTAATTGACTTATTCATTCCTAATTGTTTATTAAATTATAAAATAAATAAATGATAATACGATTTTAATGACATCAACCTCCTTTTTCGGCAGTTTTGTAAAATTTTTTATGTTGTATTTCCATCTCTTTTCAATATCAACAATCGTTAAATTTAAAGGAACATTTTTGAAAAGATATGTAACAAAGAAACAAGCACGTCAGACTCACCCACACTAATTCCAGAAAGCTTATTATAACGTTCAAAGATATTATTGACATGTAGTTGATAAATATTGTATAATTTCGTTTCCATCCGATCTTCTTCTGTTAAATATTTAATTATGTTATTTAAATGTGCAAAGAGAGTACAGAGAATGGCTGCGTTCGACATTGCCAGTGTTTAAAAAAAAAATCGCTAACGCTTTTTGCGTTCAATACGCTAATGCACTCTCATGTCAAAACGTTCAACAGTACATTTAGACTGGATGAACAGAAACAACATGATCATAATAATGATGACATATCTTAAAAAGTTTCACATCAGAACTTTGCGTCGCAATATTTCCGCTTGTAGGACATGTAGAAAAAAAAACAAAAGCACAATTCGAATGGAATTGATTGAGCGTACATAGAATTTGATCAGTTCAGCTGTTATTGAGATTCAATAATCTCGATCTCCCGGAACTCATAGTTTTACGTAAAAAAAACACGGTAGTGCACTTATCTTAGCGCTAAGACACTACCGTGTCTTTTGATCATTATGACATTGTTATATTCTCATTTGTTTCGATAACATCGCGCCACTTATAATTTGATAATTCAAGTTCGTTTACAAACGTTATTGTGAACTTTCCTAGCACGTCATATTCCTAGTACGGCAGCTATAGATATTGAATTATATATGAAATGGGATACATTCTTATAATTTTAATTTAAGTTGCTCAAAATTATGTTATGCAACAGAACATTGCTGAAGTAAAAATTTCACTATATATAAACATAAAAAGCACATAAGAGCTACCGCAATGAGAAACGATGTCAATTTGATTTAGGATTGACGTTAAAGTTATCAATTTGATGACAAATCGACGTTGATTCGACATCGAATTAATGATAGTTTCTCAATGGGACAAGATTTGAATATTACATACCTTAAAATTTTTTGTTAAATTATGTTTTAAGTTATATTTAAAAAATTGTTTCCAAAATAATTGTAAATGAATCAAGTAATGAGCTTACACGTGTTGTTCTGTGGAGCGCAAATTCATGAATTGACTGCGATTTTTAATGATAGCTAAGATTTGTGAAGATTTTTTTTTACCGTTGAGGTGCCAAAATAGGACCGAAACGTTCGGAAAGACTGTATTATAATTGACCACATTATATTGATGTTTAATTATTAATATACTATTGAAATTTGTACGCATTAATTACCGCGTTAATTACTCTTAATTGTCTGTGAACTTTTTCTTATTAATTTTATTGTTTTGTTTGTATATAATAATTGTATTCATCAAGTTCTTTATATTAGATTTTCAACAATTGTAAAGTGGCGTGGACTCATTTTAATGTAATTATATGACAGGTTTTCCGTGAATTTAATATGTAAGACAGCTGGAAATATTGCTCTGCATTTTAATCCACGACTGGACAGAGGATATATTGTCAGAAATACAAGAGTGCGTGGATCCTGGGAGGATGAAGAGACTTGTTCACCTACGGGTTCAAACGAATGTATTTTCCGTCGAAACACCTATGCACATCTTATGATCTTCTGTACAAACGAAGCATTTCAGGTAAGAAGTAATAATTCTTAAAAAAGCTAAAAAAAGACGCTAAGAATATATGTGCTTGTCGAATAAAACCTAAATTAATCAACCCAATAGTAGTTTTAATTATTTTTCAAGGATATTTTTATTGAACGGTTTTTTAATCCAACCCAAGTAATAACAGCTTTAATTCTCTGTCAAAAATTATTACACTTCGAAAAAAACTAGTGTACCAAATGGAAAATTAAAATCCAGGTGCTAGAGTCTCAACTAATCAAGTTAAATTGTATCAAATTTAAAAAAATAAAATCCAAGTGATCTATCTTTGTTATTTACTTATCTCTAATGATATGTATCATACATATAAAAGATTTGATATCAACAATTGGCGTCAAGTTAAATTTCACAAAATTCTATGTATCATTCGTAAAAAAGATTTGATATCATCAATTAAATCTATACCAAATATTAAATAAAGTATACTCGTATAATCCATAATTGCTTTATCTTGTTTTCAAGTGTTATCACAAAAAGTTAAAAAAGTAAACACTTGGCTAAATCGAATAAAAATAAAATCAATTTAAAAATTACATTAAAAAAATTTAAAAAAAAATAATTACAATTTTAATGCAATAAGATAAATGTCCTAATTAATGACAATCATGACTATTTTTTTCAATAAATCAATTAATATAGGTATTAATTCTAAAAAATGTGTTAATATTCGAAATCGTATATGTTATCCATTAGAACGAATTTGGAATAAAATTAAACGCTTTTGTAAATGCTAAAATATTAGAATTGTAAGCATGTTATCTACGATGGCAAATCTAACAGATGCTTACTAACATCTTGTGAGGCAACAATTATATTGACGGTCCTTTCGTTGAATAATTCTAACTATTATTAAACTATAAGTAAATAAAAGTAAGCATGCCCAAAATAAATAGATATTAAATAGATATTAAAAAATATTATGAATAAACTGAAAACGTCAACACAAAATACATATTTTGTTAATTAATGCATGTGTCACTGATTGGTACTAAAATATTTATTTGTTTTTATTACTGACATTTCAAACAAATATGATATAAAACAATAAAAGACGTTTTCTATTTAAAATCTATGTGTCAGTAATAAAGACATTCCTATGTCTACGCGATGCGTTAATAATAAGGACGTTGTATGTTAATATCATCTATCAGTGATCTATCAGCATCAAAAATTGAAACAATTTCGAATACATGTGCTATTAAATGGTACAGAAACCTTTTATAAAAATTTATAAAAATTTGTTTTATATATGGTTTATTTTGTTTTATATATGGTTTATAAAAATATAATAAATAAATTAAGAATTCGTAGAAAATATAACAAAATTTAATCGTAATTTTCAATGTCCAAACTTCCTAAAAAAAATTAATTTCATGTATTTATTGTGACATACGCATCGATAATTTATTAATTCTCTTTCGCCTCAAGGTAATTTTGTCATTAATTGGGACATTTACCTTAATGAATTTAATCTGAATGTTACACTGAATCAAGATAAAGTTTACTGTTTATTCCTTTTTTATTTCTTTTTTCTTTTTCGTAACACGAGTTTTATTACTCAAAGTTTATTTATATTACAGTAAGCTTAACTTTTAGGCTTACTTAAACCTAATGGTTTGCACAATTTTCGTCACTTATATGACTGTTTAACCGAATATATACCTACGGTGGATACTTTTACTTTCATGAGAAAGTTTTTTATTTTTCTTATTTTAAATATTACATTTATGTTTAGCACTATGTTATACCGTGATCTAACAGCGCCAAGTGTTTACTTCTTTAACTTTTTTTGTGGAAACACTTGAATGGACTAGGCAATTATGGATTGTATTCTTTATTTAATTTGGTGTGGGATTTAACTTGGCGTTATTTGTTGATCAAATCTCTAATATGAATGATACATAAAATTTTGTGGAATTTAATTTAGCGCCAGTTGTTGAAATTAAATCTTTTATATACAAATAATACGTATTAGGGTTAAGTAAATAAGAAAAATAATACCACTATGGTTTTACTTTTTAATTTGATAAAATTTAACTTGATTAGTTAAGACATCTGACTTTTAATTCATTTGGTACATTAATTTTTTTCGAGGAATGATATTGGGAGTATAAATAAGTTTCCGCCGTTTGACAAACAATGGCGCTACCAGTATGTTATAGTTAAAATTGTCAGCTGTAAAACGTCATATCGTAAGGTTGGACATCTGGTAAGAATATAACCTTGAAATATTAGCAATTTTGCATCATCATCTTATATCTTTTTTCGTGCGAAAATGTCGAGTTTTGAGCCGAATAAGCATCATTTGCGGGAGCTTTTGATTTATTTCTTTAATTTGAAGAAATCTGCAGCTGAGGCGCATCGATTGCTTGTAGAAGCATATGGTGCTTAAGTGCATATGGGCTGCCTTAAGTGAGAGAAGTTGCCGTGAGTGATTTCAAAAGTTTAAGAACGGTGAATTTGACAAAGAAAAAAGACAAAGAACGTAGCGGAAGGCCGAAAGTGTACGAAGACGCGGAATTGGAAGCATTATTGGATGAAGATTCGTGCCAAACGCAAGAAGCACTTGCACTTACATTAGGACTGACTCAACCAGCAATTTCACATCGCTTAAAATCATTGGGAATGATTCAAAAGCAAGGAAATTGGGTTCCATATGAACTGAAGCCGAGAAACGTTGAACGCCGATTTTTCACATGTGAAATGCTACTTGCCAGGCATAAACGAAAGGGTTTTTTGCACCGTGTAGTCACTGGTGATGAAAAATGGATCCACTACGATAACCTAAAGAAGAAGAAATCATGGGGACCACCTGGTCATGCTTCAACATCGACAGCCAAGCCGAACATTCATGGAAAAAAGCTCATGTTGTGTATTTGGTGGGATCAGCTAGGTGTCGTTTATTATGAGTTGCTCAAACCGAACGAAACCATTACTGGGGCTCTCTACCGAACACAATTGATGAGATTGAGCCGAGCACTCAAGGAAAAACGCGCCCACTACTACTCCAGACACGACAAAGTTATTCTTCTGCATGATAATGCTCGTCCACATGTTGCGGCGCCGGTCAAAACCTACTTGGAAACACTCAATTGGGAAGTTTTACCCCACCCGCCGTATTCACCAGACATTGCTCCTTCTGATTACTACCTGTTTCGATCGATGGCGCATGGTCTGTCTGAGCAACACTTCACATCATATGAAGATACCAAAAATTGGGTCGATTCGTGGATAGCTTCAAAAGATGAAGCGTTTTTCCGACGCGGTATCCGTATGCTGCCAGAAAGATGGGAAAAAGTAGTGGCTAGCGATGGACAATACTTCGAATAAAACATTAGGTACCGTTCTTTCACAATAAATGCCCAATTTTTGATAAAAAATGGCGGAAACTTATACTCCTAATAATATTTGAGAGAACTTTGGAATAAGACCTTCAAAAAATATCTTTGAAGAAGAATTAAAACTACTATTATTTGGATTGGATACTTAGGTTATATTTGAGAAGCGTATATTAGCGTCTTTTTTTACTTTTTTTAAGAAGTTTGATTGACATCACACATTTGCAGTGATGAACGTCATCCTATAAACAGTTTACTTTGCAATTGATCTCATGAAATAGATTTTCATGTGTTTGAACGAAATTTGGAGGAGGCCGAAATTGACCCTTATTTATCCTTTTTTTATGATATAAATTTTTATATAATATAT
>NW_017305672.1:1055258-1061970 GCF_001594115.1 Trachymyrmex septentrionalis
TGCCTTTTCAAAAGAACAATAATTAATAAATACCAGCGTATAATTTGCAGTATATATATTATATTTTATGTATATCGTCGTTTCTATTTAGTTTTAAATATTACTTGTTATATTCGTTATTTTATATAAAACAAAATTTAGTTATAAATAAATGGAAATCAAGAACGAATAAGTCGCATTTTTAATAATTTCGTTTCCGCTCTTCTTTTGTTAAATATTAATTATAAAAAAATAGGGATCGATGATGAATAAATCGCTTCTTCATTATTATTTTATAGTTTAATTTTATTTCTTTCCGATCTTCTTTCGTTATGTATTAAGTTATAAACAAATAGAAATCGATGACAAATAAATCGCTTTATCATTATTATTTCATAGCTTAGTTAATAGATACCATCCATAATTTCGTTTCCATCGGATCTCCTTTTGTCAAATATTGTATATATTAGGTTATAAACAAATGGATACAATGAATCGAGGTCGAATAAATCACTTTTTTGTTATCATTTCTTAGCTTAATTTATAAATTTCTTTTAAGTCATTGGTCACATGTGATTCTCTGGAAAAATTGTTTTTCTAATGGTGAGGCCACTCTTTTCTATCCAGCGCCCGGGACGCGGTCTTTCGAAGGGGCTCGCCAGTCAGTTTTTGCATCTGATCCATTTTAGCGGGAATTTATCACATGACCCTGTACTTTACTTTCCACTGGTCTATTTCCACGATGATCTTGTCAATGTTCTCTCGACGCATTATATGTCCAAAATATCTCAGAACTCGATCCGATAAGATTGTACCTAGTCGAATCCTCATTCCAAGTTCATCAAGGATAGAGATATTTGTGCGTCGAGCTGTCCAGGTAATCTTCAACAACACCATGTGTTCTTCTCCTCTAACATCACATTTCGAACGCATTAATGCGGTCATGATGTTTTGGATCGACCAACTGTCGATGGTTCCGATTCATACAGAAAAATAGAAAAAACAAGAAATTATAAGTCGCATCTTGGTGATGAATATCTGCGTGTCCTTCCATATTATTGTGAGTTGAGACATGGCATTCCTTGTCATCTCGATCTGTCTCTGTATCTCCGTGCTGCTGCTGCCCTCATTTGATAGTATTGCACCCAAATATACCAATTTGGGGATCATTTCTCATCCCGCTACCTGAAGAATGTCCGGCCGATTATTGTTTTCCCGATCAATAATCATGACCTTGGTCTTCTAGAGGTTTAATTTGAATCCTATATCTCTCGACTTGCTGTTTCTATCCGTTTGACAAGCTCTCCCAAATCCTCCATGGAGGTAGTAATTAAGGTGGTATCATCCGCGTATTTCAAGTTATTCTGTATCCATCAACAGAAAATCTCCAGTTCCAGTCGAGAGCCTTCCTCATTCGTAAATATTGAAGAGGATAGGAGACTTGACGCACTCCAGCTCTGACGTGAAACCTAAGTGATCTATCATTATCAATTCTGACGTACGCTGAGATATCTTCAGTAAGCGATCTGATGAGAGTAATGAGATGTTCAGATAGGTCCATTTCATCTAGGATTCTCAGAGACAGATCCATTTGATAGTGTCAAAAGCTTTTTGGTAGTCCACGAAACACAAGAACACTGGCGTGTTGATTCTCGTGCCTTTTCTATTATTTGTCTCAAGTTTAAAATTTGCTCACGTGTTTCCCTCTCTTTCACAAAATTTGCCTGTTCTTGTGGAATTTGGTTGTCTACATTTTATAGAACTACTGAACATTTTCTTCTTATAAGTAGCGTGTCTCTTTTGTAACTGGTCCGCAAGTTTACCTCTCCAGCATAAAATATTGTGGCCATATTTAAATAATGTGCAGTATTACAAAATTGCAGCAATATTGAAATTATAATATTTTATTAGAAATATTGCGGCAATATTGCAAAATATTATAATTTCAATTTTATAAAGAATAATACAATATATTGTTGCAATATTATAATTTAGTAAGTACGCGGCCTCGCCTCGAAGAAGATATGCTTCTTGTAGAGAAAAATGACTACGAGTCCTATAATAAGGAATACGCAAATCGAGTTGGCAAGTCTCTTGGAGATTCTTAATCTTTTTTGAATGTGCTTTCTAGGCCCCCGAATATTTTTTGATAATAACTTTATCGTATGTATTTTAGAATATAATGCTAAGCAATAATATGTTAGCAATTAATAAAAGTGGAATAATTATCGAAATATTGTATAATATTGTAGCAACATGTATGCAATATTTCTCTAAATGTAATCTATTGAATTGTATGTAACTTTGCAACAATAGATTGCACTATTTTTTACAAAATATTTTTTACAAAAATTATACAATTTTACAATATTATTGCAATATATCCAATAAAACAGTGTTCACAAAAATTTGCACATTTTGTGCTGATTCCAGCAAGCCACTCCCACTATCGCTCGAAGCTCGGCGGCCGAACCGTCGAGCGCTTACATGACGCTCTGACTCATGAGCGTTCCTATACCAGAAATACCTATACTGGGAGCACATCTTCCGCCAAATTATTATTGAAATACATTTTTTATTAAATAATTTATTTCTATCAACATAAAATTTTCTATTGTTAATTTATTCAATGTTTCTTAATGGTATATTTATATCTTAACGTAGTTTTTTAATACATTAATACATAATTATGGTAACGTACATTTCAACAATAACTTTCTATATCACCCGTGAGGTATTATTGTAAGATGTATTTTTAAATGTGGTTTTCTCAGTAGACTTATTTCACAAAAACAAGAATCAAATATTCGAATGTGGCTTGGCAAGAAAGCAGAATTATATATCGTATTATACAATATTATCGTATTATATAGAGTCTATATATCTAAATCGATTGTTTCTATTTTCTTTGGACCTTTGTTCCTTTTGTATAACGATATATAATTTTGCTTTCCTGCCAAGCCACTTTCGAGTATTAGATTCTTATTTTTGTGGAATAGGTCTAGTGGGGAAACCATATTTTAAAAAACGCATCTTACAATAGTACCTCACAAGTGATGTGGAAAGCTATTGTCGAAACGTATATAATAAATGTTATCATAATTATGTAAGGTATTAGAAAACGTTAAAATATAAATATATCATTAAGGATGAATAAATTAATAATAGAAAATTTTATGTTAATAAAAATAAATTATTTAATAAAAAACATGTTTTTTAATGATAATTTGCGTAAGGTGCGCTCTCAATATATTTCTGATATAGGGACACTCCTGAGCCAGAGCGTCACGTGAGCGCTCGGCGGCTCGGCCTCGAGCGGTAGTGGGAGTCGCTTGCTGGAATCAGCCCGAAATGTGTAGATCTTTGCGAGCACTGCAATAAAATATTAAATATTAATAATATTTCAATATTACAGCAATATTGCTGCAATTTTTGTAATATGCGCACTATTAAAACATTGCAATAATATAAACATTGCTGCAATATTTTGTACTGCAGAGATAGTTATATTTAAACCTTTATATTTCAAAAGCTATTGTTTAAAATTTATAAATAAATGTTTTACTTAATTTTTTTAAACTTTCCTTACTATTATACTGTACTTTGAATCGCGAATGTTAGAACACCGACTTGTATATACATATATACAATTATATATATTTTTTTTTTAATGATATATTATTGGATTCAATTCATATTGAAAAAAATTAAGAGGAAAAAAATACTAAATATTAGAGAAATAAAAAATGAGTAAACATTAAATATAACTGCAATAGATACAAATAAGATATAAAATAGTTTATTTGTATCCATTGTGAGTAACGATCAATCTATATTCCTAATTTTCTATACTTAAGGAGGATTCTGGTCTAGAAATTTGATTTTTAGGCTATTTTCACGAATTTTTTCTGAAAAATTCGTAAGGTCTATTCAAATCAGGGTTGTTCTTTCATATTAGTACATATTTCAAGTATCTTTTAGAATTTTTTATTGTAATTTTCCAAGAAATAAGCCTTATTATGTTGGTGCTTTGTCCCCCATTTAGATTTCTGTCATTGTTCACACGTTATTGGCGATATCAGACATTAATATTCCATAAAGTTTCAGTCTTGTACTAATACTTTTAATGAGCTATGAAAATTTACATATTCATCCACCTGTCAACGCGTACGTCCTCTGAAGTGGCTTGGCAGAAGTGCGTTTTCGTTAATGGCGATATTAATTGAAATTTTATGGGTAAGAATTGGCCCTCTGTGCCGAATAATTTTGAAATTAATGTAGTCAGCTCTCCGTCTAGAGGATAGAGTTATAGGTTATAGTTAAAACGCATTTTTGATTGAGTTCCGAAAGGATGGTAAAGTTTGCAATTATAAGATACTATTTCATAACTATGTCGTAACAGATGACAACATTACATATGTGCAGTATCGACATTACTTATCATTCAGAAGTCGCCCGGACGCGATAGTCCAATGATTTCTTTAAAAAAAATTTTTTTTATCAGTCGGATTGTGGGCGCCATCGACAATAAAGTCTGTCTGTCTCTGTGCTCTCTTCAAAGATGAATATTTTGGTATATCTATCATTATGATAAAATTGTTCATCAAAAACACATTGAAATACGTCCGAACATGCAACGTATTAAATAATGTAAACTCTTAAACTATATAATACGAAAAATTACATTCAGTAATCGAGTTTCAAGTCCTTTCCGTATTACAGAGAAAAATGAAGTGTGATCTGGAAGCATAAGTTGAGCGATTGAATACGCGAAGATAAAAAGAATTTATCACGTAGGAACAGTGTTGCAATAAATTTATCGAATCACTGAAAGAATAGAGTCGTATTAAATGTCCCCGATTATCGATTGGTGTTAGACAATTGTTGATATCATATATCGCGCGGCTTGAAGGTTTTAAAGAGTATTCAGTGTTTTTAGATTGATTTCATCAATATATAACAATTAACATTCTTGTTAAAAGATGCTTGTTAGAATTAGAAAATTATTAAATTGCTTATACAATTTAATAGGTGGTATTATTATTCTTTGCTCAATGCATTTTAAATATGAAAAAATGTTTCAGCGTTCGATATGCAAAATATACACAAATTTATACAAGAAATGTTTTAACTCTAAAATTCGTTTCGATCAAATATAGGATTCTTTTTATTTAAAATTTAAAACATAAACTAATATCAATTCTTTTTGCTCGTATAACTTACAACAGATTAATAAATAGTGAACCCAGATCAACAAATTCAACGAGCTATTATTGTAACAAAGTGTTCGGAGCGATAGGTTGTTCATTATTTAATCTAATAAGGCATGCATTAAGTTCATGTGAACTTAATATTTCGCGCGTGACGATGTTACGCATGATGTAAAACGACGCGACACGGCGAGTGTCGCGTCGTTCCAATGAGGAATGCGCCCAGCACGTAGCCCTGTCCTCATTGCCTACTCGCCAAGCAAGGCGCCACGGCGACACGGCGGCCAATTATAGACGCACCGATCACCAGTCGATCTTCGCATAACAAAACGCAGTAAAAATTGTAAAGTATCAAGGTGATTCCAGATTGTTCTCATGTTTTTTACTACAATATAATAAACGAGAACTTTTTCGATTATTTCTTTTTTCGTCATATCTGGTTTTTTTGCTGCTAGTACTTTCGGGAACAATCTGGAATCACACCAGTATATAAGGTGCCGCACGTCACAGCGCGGCAATCTTTCAGTCAGTCTGTCAGTCTTTTTCTGAGCGGTGCAATTTTCGGCAGTCGAGTTTACGTTACAGTTCGGTGTGCTTTTCCGTCCGAAAGTAATTCACTGTGCGTGTTGAATTGTGCTGTAGAAAGTCTCAATCTATTCTGTGTTTCAATAAAGTTTATTGTCTTTGAGTGTGGAAAAAAGCAAATTTTCTTTCAAGTAATATTCCGCTCCTTCCTTTCGAGTCGCTACACAAAGTAATTTACTATTTACAATTAAAATTTTCGACGATAAGTTTCAACGGTACGTTTCGACTATACTTAGTTTTCATCAGCCGTAGAAATACATAATTATTCTATATATCAAAATTAAATTAACATATTATGAGGATCATCTCATCTTCGAGTTATAGACGGAATAACGCAACCATATTATATTTAGTCAAATTTGTCAAATAGTAGACGATGTAATGAAGAGTCATGAATCCAAATCAATTTATCGATTAATAACGAGAAAAAGCAGTTAATATGAGTAAAAGCAGAGAATTCTAGTAGTATTATTTAACATATGTAGCTTGATGTCAAATTATATAAGATGATACATATGTCCGTAGTAATATTGACAGATAATTAAATAGAATAAAACAATATCATTAAAAATTGAAGCTATAAAGAGGTATCATTACAGATTGAATCTTAAATGTATCTTTAACAATGAAAACTATATAGATAAAACACTAATACTTTATAAATTTATATATATATATAACCAGGTGTACAAGTATGAAATACGGATTTTTTTCCAAAAAAACACGTCAAATTCGGAAGAATAATAAAAAGAGCTTTATTCAAAGTATGCTCCATTGCTAGTTACACATTTTTCCCATCTTTCGGGCAATTTGTGGATACCACGCCAGTAAAAATCTTTCCCCTTTGCCGCGAATCATTCATCGAGCCATTTTTTCACATCTTCGTACGAACCAAAGCGCTGCTCAGCAAGTGCGTGACCCATCGATGCAAACAAGTG
>NW_017305672.1:1062899-1066303 GCF_001594115.1 Trachymyrmex septentrionalis
ATATATATATATATATAAATTATATATATAATAATATATATAAATTGAATCAAAGTATAACAGAATATAAATAAAATTGCTTTCAGTTATATATAAACACATTAGCAAATTACATGGAGTTGTACATTATTATTATGGAATAGAGAGTAAAAGATTATGCAGTACTTACATTAGTCATGAAGGCAAATACAAATTATATATATTGATAGGTTTGTACATAAATTATTGCTCCCGCTCGTATTATTCCGGTCTTACTCCGGTGATCTTCGCCGACCGGCAATACGAGCGGGGACGCTGCGATCGGCGATACTCGGTGGAGTTCGTGTACCTTCGGCGGAATGACTGTCACTTGCGAATTATACTTTGATTTAAGTGTGAGCGCACCGTGTCCTCATCATTGTCATCAGCACAGGGCCGATGTAGTGATTTTCGGCCGGATGTTCAGCCGAGATCGATGTATGTATTGATACATAGTTATCTATCAATATTAATAAATACCTATATACAACAATCTTATATAGTTTGACATTAAGCTGCCTCAATAGTACTATTGCCATTCTCTGTTTTTACTTATACTGACTGCCTTTTCTCGTTATTAACTAATGTATTGGTTTGGATACATGACTCTTCATTACATCGTCTGTTATTTGACAAATATAATATGGTTGCGTTATACTATCTTATTGTAACTGGAAGGTGAGATGATCCTCATAATATGTTAATCTAATTTTGATAGATGAGATAGTTATGTATTTCTGCGGCTGATGAGGACTAAGTATAGTTGAAACGTACCATTGAAACTTATTATCGAAAATTATAATTGCGAATAATAAATATTACTTTGTTACACTTAATTATAGCTCATTGAATTTGTTGACCTGGATTTGCTATTTATTAATCAATCAAAATTTAAAATGTTTAAATATTAAATATACATGCTTAAAATTCTTTTTCCATTTACTAGTAAACAAATAAAACATGAATGCTTTAATCCATTAATTTTTATAATTCGGATGTTTGTACAAGATCACAGTGTACGCATGAAAAGCTGCTTTATTTATATTGAATGCGTCGTGCGCCGGTGAAAATTTTGTTATCTCATTTTAGCATTCGTCTCACTTATGCGCGTATCAGTTTTCCGCGCTCCATAATCGTGCACGAACATCCTTTTATTTAAAACGTCTACTTATGTATAACATCTCTTTTATCAGAAGCGTTGCATTGCAATAATAATTGATTGTTTAAACTAATTCTAATATGCTACATTTACATTTCAGATTGCGGTGAATGGAGAGCATTTCTGTGCCTTTTACTACAGATTGCCTCTTGATGATGTAACAGCTCTCGAAGTTAATGGGACCATCCAAGATGTCAGGATTCGGCAACATAATCTATTTGTATATCCAGATCCTAATATTTCTAGACCATCTCGAATATTGGTCTTGACAACTGAAGAACCACTTGTGGATTTTCTAGTAAATTTAACATTTTACTTATGTAAAAGTTGAAAGACCAATACATAAGGTCCTAGTAAGAGAACCTGTTAAGAGAAAGAATCCTTTTATTGCATAGTGTCCTCTGCAAAGAAAACCTTTTTCGCACTGTTTTTGTATATTTTTAATATTTTTATAATAATTCTTATATTATTTAATAGTTTCTATTTTTTTGTGGAGCTCGATCAAAATTTCGATTTTGGTTTTGGTCAGTTTTGATAAAAAATCAGAGTTTCGGCCAAAATTAAGAGAAAATTTCGGTAAGTAAACCGAAACTGTATAAATTGCAACGCAATTATACAGCCGGCAAGCATTCGAAAAACTATATGTTATCATCAGGGTTGGCAAGTAACGTGTTAGAGTCACTCTAGTATGAGTCGAGATGTAAGCGGTACTTTTCGTGATTAATGCCGCCATGTTCATTTAATATGTTAGTGCCATTTGTAGTGCATCGAAGTGAGCAGGAGATAGGAGCGAGACGGAACATATGGTGCTGCACACACTAATGTTGTACCCCATTAGTAATGTGTATATGTACAGTTCGTAGCGAGAATGTCTGGAGTTCGATTTTAGGACTCCACGTTTCATTCTTAATTATTTTTACATTCATGATTATTAAAAACTGATACAACTGGATATTACGTTTAAGCAATTATAAATGTATCGTAGTATTTGTGAATTGTATTTTAATAACTGGCCGGATGTAACCTCAGTTTTAATCAGTAAAATCGCTCTTTATCAAATAACCGAGTGATTAAGTTGAAGACATTTTAGTATTTCTCTATTCGGAGAAAGATGGTAAAAGTTTTTCAAGAATCTTCGAAATACTCTAAAGCTTAATTGAAAGGAAATGGACCGAAGCTTTCAATATACGAGATAGGTTGTAGTTTTGAAAAATTATAATTGCCTTTACTTGCCAATAAAAAAATATACTTTGTAAGTTGTTTTTCTTACATAGATAATAATATAAATAAGCGAATAAGATAGTCAACGATAGATTGTTTGTGCGAGAAGTGTTTTATTAGAGACAAGAAGAGAAAGATAACTTGCAAGCAATAAATTTTTTAGACAATGTTTAAGGAAACTTTAGCGCGCAGGGCGAACGCGGCCGGTATAAACAATTGATTTTTCTTGTACCAGATTTAGCAACAAAATCGGAAATAGGTATATTTCAATAGCATACATTACAAGGAACATTTTAATACCTAAAACTTGCGAGCAATAAATTGTTTAAACAACTCTTTGAGTGAATAAAGTGTTCGGCGCGGGCGCCGATGCTGATAAACTAGTTATTTTTCATGTGTTAAAAGTTAGTAACAAAATCAAAAATGGACATATTTTGATAGTATATGCTACGAGAAATATTTTGGTACCAAAACATGTGAGTAACTAACTCTGTACATATATTTTTTAATCATGACACTGCTACACGTGACGATGCAGTTTTCATTATTTATCGATATTTGTTTAATGTAATTTTTTTGATATTTCTTTGCACTATTTTGGAACAACAAAAAGGCAACAAAATCTGATTTTTTTTTATATTGCAACTTGCCATTAAGCTGGACCCACCCATTTTTTTTTACTGCTAAACGGTTAAAGCAACAAAATTCGCTCTAAAACAAAATAGCACTAAATTTTTGACTATGTCCGAACCCAATTTGCGCTGATGGGAGGCTTAATAGGAGTCGATTTATGATTGCTAACGTAATCCGGTCGTATCAGATTTTAACAATCATATATGTAAAAATAACTAAGGACAAAACGTGAAAACTCCTAAAATCGGACTACAGGAATGCCTGCTACGAACTGAACGTATATGCACTATAAATGGCGGAACCAATCAGAAAATAAAAACGCTTGACTCTCTCCCCCCTCTCTCTCTCTCTCTCTCTCTCTCTCTCTCTCTCT
>NW_017305672.1:1066403-1069189 GCF_001594115.1 Trachymyrmex septentrionalis
AGTGATTCTTTGATTTATTTCAAGTAAAAAAAGTCCATATAAACATGTGTCCTAAACGGCTGTTTCCGAAATAAAAAAATTGAACCGTGTAGTAATAATCTATTTATTTGAAAGAAATACACAGCTTGAACTAGTAAAAAACTAATCAAAAATAAAAAAACGAAAACAGGCTTTAATTCTTTTGATGAAATAACACTATTAGATAAATTGTTGAAAATGTTCACCTTGCGTCATAATACATCCATCGAGCCTTCTTCTCAAAGATTGACGTACACGCTCAAAGATATCAGGTGTGTTACGTATTGCCTCGCATGAAGCAACTATTCGATTCCTCAAATCATTCTCATTTTCAATTGGGGTGATATAAACCAATGATTTTAGATCCCAAAGGAAATATTCCAAAGGATTTAAATCTAGTGATCTAGGAGGTTTTGATTTTGACTTTGTCACTTTATTTATGATTGTGCGAATGATAACTCACGTGAAGCAAGGCATATTTATGCAGGAAGATATCTCCAACGTAATTTACCGTTTCGTCAAACATTTGCGAACATTCACCTGTATTTCGAAAACTAAGCCGTTTAGGACACATATTTATATGGACTTTTTTACTTAAAATAAACCAAAAAATCATACTCTGTTGAGTATGGCAACATACTTAACTAACACCCTGTATATATACATACATTAGAGTGGATCGAAACAAAAAATTTTGAGAATTGATTATTAATACTTCCCAAAAGTTAGTTGTGGAGCTAAATACATATAATTTCGAAATACTTAAAATGAAATACATAAAATTTCATCGAAATCGATTAATATCTTAAGGTTGCTCCTCGACTTTGGAATTAGTATTTATGCATGACTTGAATACATGTGTCAAAATTCGAAAAAATATTTAAATTTCAATACAATTATGTACTACTTGTTCTTTTTTTTGTCGCTGAACACGAATACGAAGTACATATTTCAAAATGGCGGATTCAATATGATGACAGAGTGAAAAAGTCGCCGATCGGTGCAATATCTCGAAAACTAAGCATTTCTGAAAGAAATGTTCCCTACAAAAGTTAATACAGTTTTAAATGATCTATTTACTGATCTGGTCAGTCTGACCTTAGGTGGCATCGCCAAAATCAGGTCAAGATGACATCAATTTTTTTTAATGACGCACTCTACTTTTGATTCCAAAATCTATTAGCCGATGTCGAGAGTTCTTTAAAGCATTAATAAAATTTTTCTTTATTAAGTATAATATTTTCCAAGTTATAAAGCTTGAAAGTTATACTCGTAGTACCATCAGTATTAGCATTACCCAAGTGTCCGATCGACAACTAAAATCTCTTGAATGTTGTTCAGGATTATAAGCTAGATAAGATTTCAAGATCAAGGCCATTGAAGAGTCCTCTATTTTTACGTAGAAATGAATGTTTAGTGCAGAAAGTTGAAGGTGGGGAAGGGGGGGGGGCAATTTCACGTTTGTATGTCTTTTTTTGGGTATAATTTCTGGTTATAACTTTGACTATCAGATTTCGGGAATGGACTACCAAACATTACCAAACGACTACCAAACAAATAGCAATGGTAATTTTTTTATTTTTAACAGTGGAGGTCCAACTTCATACTGTGTGAGTATAGTTGCGTTCAGCAAACTCAACTATAACGAAGCGGATCCGTGAGCGCTTGCTGCTATTGATGTGTTCTTCTAAATCATTCAATAATAGAGAGTACTCACGGATCCACTCCGCAACAGTTGAGTCTGCTGAACGCGACTATAATCACACGTTCGTGTTTCGACAATGCTAGTAAATAAACATAATAAAATAGATCAATTGCTTGATATCGTTGAGTAAACGTGTTGTATGTTAGTAAACAATCGTGTGCTTCTTCTTCCATCGATTTTTAGTCGACGGATAATTAATCGACACTAGTTAATAACAGTTAAATATTAAATAGATTCGATATTAAAATCAATCGACTGCTTGCTATCATCAAATAAACACATCGTGTGTTTCTTTGAGTAATTTTCGATCATCGAATAAGTAATTGACAATGATTAATAATAATGAACCATCGATAGTAAAACAGACTCTTAAGTGTTAGACATATATAATATTAGTAAATTTCCCGTTATTAGTAATTTTCTTTAAGTAAATAAATAGTTTATATGCCAATCGAGTGTAAACGTTTTATAATAAATAAAGTATTGATTCGATGTGTGCATTCTGTGTCGATATGAACGTGAAGTTCTAAATTAAATTTCTAAGAAAAATGAAGGTTTACTAAGCATTTGTTTGGAACTGTACTTGTGATTCACCAAAATGGAAGTTTTCTTTTCTCAAGCTACAAATGAAGTTATCAAATGTTTACGAGATAATTGTGCGTGCGTGCGTGCGTGCGTGCGTGCGTGCGTGCGGGCGGGTGTGCGTGCGTGCGGACGGACGGGCGGGTGTGCGTGCGTGCGTGTGTGTGTATACATGGATCATTCGATAAGTCTGGTAAATCTTTATGAGTAAATCGTTTTGACGTGACACCTGGAAAGTATCATTCTTCAAACTCTTTCAAATCAAATTTTAACTAGAATTGATGCGATATTCACGTTTAGTAATTGTTTAAAGTGGGTAAAAAATTAAGCAGTTTGAAATAAGCAAAAATCGAAGACAAGCCAAAACACGTGCAAGCTAAGCAGCTGTCAAAAATTAACTGAACATTCAAAATGGCCGAACTTGTCGGCATAAGTGAGAGACATGAGTACCAACATAACGCCACAGACCAACATAACAAAC
>NW_017305672.1:1069289-1099706 GCF_001594115.1 Trachymyrmex septentrionalis
TTTATTTTATGATATAAAATTAAAAAATATATTATTACAAAAACTTTCTCTTTAATTCTTTCTACTTTCTCTTTTATTAAAGTTAATGTTGGAAAGTCATAAAATTAATATTACACGCATTTGCTGCTTTTCTCATAGACATATGGTCATCTTTAACTTTCTTTGCCACTGTCGCATACGTTTCTACATTTACAGATCCTGTGTTTGTCTCCTTTTTGTAAAATCACACTATTTCACAGACTTTTATAACTAGACTATTGACTTAATATGATAGAAAGAGATGAACCTAATCCCTTTGCTGTCCTTGTTTCAGTTCACATATGCGTATGTATGAATCCTGTCTGTGAATATCACATAAATTTATGTGAAAACACTAACATTATTATCCGGCTGATTTATACATATGAGAATGAATGAACACAAATATGACGCTGCCCAGCGCTGTCTTCAAACATGGAGACAAAGTCGGCAGCCTATTTATAGAAATTTGTGCATCATTCTGTAAAAGAAAAAAAATTGTTTTTAATAAGATAAGATGTTACATTGTAACAATCTACCCCGATCAAAGTGTAACGACTTACCCTAACCTTTCATTTTCAATTCAACAAAATACAGATCGACAATACATATATCGTTTCAAATAAAATATGTTATTATAATCAAATGTACAATATATAAAAGCAATATATAAAAGGATAATCACATATCTGTAATCACTTATATGTACAATAAAACAAGCGATTTATACAATGAAATATTTATTTTTAATAATGAAAATCAAGAAAATATACGTAACGTCTTCTAAAGTTCAAATATTGTAAATTAAACGCGGCTAAACTAAGTGAAGTTGTAGAGTATCATAAGAATCACATGTAAAAATTTATAAAAATGTGCTGAAAGCTGTGGCAATTAAAAAAACTAACTGTAACAACTTACTCCGTAATAACTTGCCCCGGTCTCCCCTATATAACAAGAAAGATGTTTGACTATATCGTTCGAATTTGTTACTAATATGTTGCTGTTGAAATATTCAATTTTTAAATGCTTGTTGTAAAATGTAAGTAACAATAAAAAATTTCTAAGCATGCAAGCGATACAAGAGTATAGTACCAGAAAAAAATATGTTACTCGCTTAAAATTGGTATTGAAATACTTGTTTGAATTTGTGGCTCTCGATATATCCATGCTTCGAATTCCTTAGTTGTGAAATAAATGTAAATAATAACGGAGAATTTCTTACTTATGGTTTTCGAAATATCCATAGATAACGTCTCAGTACTAAACAGAGCAACAAATTATTTTTGCACATGGACCTCTGAGGTTAAAAAAGAGGCGACTCATGAAGGAAGGTTCCCAACTGTCCGAAACAGATTTGATTTTCCTTTGAGATACGTTATATTAAACACGAAAATTTAAGAGACACGTATTTTTTTATACATGCGCCAACTTATGTTTAAGGGATGAAACACTCCTTAAAAAAAAACGATATTTTTCTTTCAAGGTGAATATCGAAAGTATAAAAGATAGAAAAAAATTTTTTAAACAAAAGTTATACGGTTTTAAAACTACTTTAAAGTTATAGATACAAAAAATTTTGTTTATTTTTTTGTTTAACAAAATACCCCTACCCATAATTTTCTTAAATTAAAAAATTTTTTTTTTATCAAATTAAAGATTATTTTTTTACGACTTTAACCATGAGTAATAAAGTTATATTGCAACATATAATTTTCGAGAATTAATTATTAATGCTTCCGTATATACGTAATCCATGCTCATATGCGTAAGTAATTGTCGTTGGAATAGTAAAATATATGAAAACTTGAAAAGATGTCTTAAGTAAAATTTGTATAGTTTTCTTTATATTAGGTGTAGTAAAAAAAAAGAAATCTATTATTTTTCCAATAGATGGTTTTAGTAATCTGTATCTCGCGTTGTATAAGTGCGATCGGGTTACGCCAAATGACGTTAGAAAGATAAGATTTCGTACTAAAAAAACTTCTGAGACAGTTTTGTGATTGCTTAAGTCAGTATTGTTTGAGCGCGTGTCAAAGACATGGACACCAACAAAGAGAAAATACGCCATATTTTACAGTTTTTCTTCGATAAAGGCGAAAACGCAAGCCAAGCGGCTGAAAATGTGAATAGTGTTTATGGTCCTGATACTGTAACAGTCAATATCGCGCAATTTTGTTTTCGTCGATTCCGTTCCGGTAATTTTGATGTCAAAGATGCATCACGCTCTGGAAGGCCAATTGTCGAAAATGTCGATAAAATAATGGAAATCGTCGAGTCCGACCGTCATGTAAGCACTGTTTCGATTGCCCAGGAGCTAAACATTGCACAAAAAACCGTTTGAGGCCATTTAAATAAGGCTGAATACAAAACGAAGCTCAATGTATGGGTGCCACACGAGTTAACACAAAAAAACCTCATGGACCGAATTTCCATCTGCGAATCGCTGCTGAATCGCAACAAAATCGACCCATTTCTGAAGCGAATGGTTACTGGTGATGAAAAGTGGGTCACTTACGACAACGTCAAGCGAAAACGGTCGTGGTCGAATCGCGATGAGCCGGCGCAAACGGTGGCCAAGCCAGGATTGACGATCAGGAAGGTTTTGCTGTGTGTTTGGTGGGATTGGCAGGGAATCATCTACTATGAGCTGCTCCCCTACGGCCAAACTCTTAATTCGGACCTGTACTGTCAACAATTGGACCGTCTGAAAGAAGCAATCGCCCAGAAGCGGCCAGCTTTGGCCAATAGGAGAGGAATTGTGTTCCATCAAGACAACGCCAGGCCACACACATCGATAGTGACTCGCCAGAAGCTCCGGGAGCTTGGTTGGGAGGTTCTTATGCATCCACCTTATAGTCCGGACCTGGCACCAAGTGATTACCACCTGTTCCTGTCTATGGCGAATGATTTTGCTGGTGAAAAATTCGCCTCAAGAGAAGCTTGTAAAAATCGACTGTCCCAGTTTTTTGCCAATAGGGACGAGGGTTTCTATGAGAGAGGCATAATGAAATTACCTTCAAACTGGCAACAAGTTATCGAACAAAACGGTGCATATTTGACTTAAATCGGATCATTCTAACTATGCTAAATAAAGCCTTCAATTTAATGCAAAAATAATAGATTTCTTTTTACTACACCTTATAATATACTTTAGAGCATACTATATTACATATGTATTTAAATTTTATATACAATATATATACATATGTATACGTTAATATTCTTAAAGCTTCCACGGGTGCTTTCTATAAAAAAGTTATGCGTTTCGTTTCCTCCGTGTCCAGATCCATTCTTGGATGCCAACGTTTCGTAAATCTTGCAGTCCACTTCATCAGGGCGAAGAACAGCCTGATACTGAGCTGTTCCTCCAGGCCGTTTTTTTTTATATCACGCTGCTTGTTGGAGTGGTGGAGGGAAAAAAGAGAATTGTGAGTGAGGGGGGAAAGGGGGGGAGAGAAATTGATCGGTCTTCAATAACCGGGAGAATGGTTTTCCATATTTTATTTATGTTGTAGCCATAATCTCTATTCAGATTGTTAGGATGTTTTTGTATCTCTATGGCTTCTCTATACTTTCATGGAAAGTATGAAGTAATGTTGGCTATTGTGATCGTTTTATCAAACAGTATTTGATGTCCTGTTCCGATGTTGTGTTCTGATAATACTGATTGCGTGACGTGTTTTAGCCTGATATCACGTTGGTGTTCTTTTATCCTTAGGTTGATCATTTTCCCGGTTTCTCCAATGTATACTTGCCCGCAGAAACAAGGTATTTTGTATACTCCTGCGGAGTGGAGATCTTTAGGATTTCTTAAGATTTGTCCTATCTTTTTGGGTGGTTTAAAGGTAGTTCAGATATTGTGTTTGTTTAATATCCTGCCAATCTGATCTGTTGTTCCTTTGATATATGGGAGAATGGATAGAATCCTTTCGTCTGATTGTGTGTCAGAGACCGTTGTCTTGTTTATTGATTGTTTTGATTATGTCTTTTTTGTTGGGTCTGTTTTTCTATAAGGCTAGTTTTAAGTGGTTGAGTTCTGTCTGTAAATGTTCTTTGTCAGAGATGGTGAAAGCTATATGTACAAGTGAGTTGATTGCAGATTTTATCAAATACCTCTACGGGGACAGTATCCTTGCTAAAGTAAACACTATCAGCAAACTCAAATTTTCCCTAGCCAAGAAACTATTATAAACTTGGCATTCTTAAAACGCTGTAGGGATAATAACATCATTCCAAAGTTCCTCAAGAACCACCTAGGAACTCACAAATCCAAAAACATCTTTTATAAAAATTAGCCTCATCCTCGTCAAAAAATGCATTCACTTCACTCAAGTCACAAATAGCCTAGATCTCCCACAAAAACTTTAAACTCACTTTAAACTCTACCTGTTTCTATCCGTCACATTGCAACATGATATCTGGCAAACACTAGATTATATTACATACAAACAAGTCACGAAGACACACACACACACACACACACACACACACACACACACACACTCCTCTGAAAGACAGAAACAGAAATACATAAACCTTGTCCCTCACAAAAATCCACAACCTTCTCTACTTAACGTAAAGAATCTATCCAACAAAAACTTGTCTCAAGACACTATATCTGCGTCTGCCAAAGGCTCTAATTTCGCAGTGGCACCTAGAAAGATTCCAAAAGAAAAGATTATCAGCTAAATAGAGTCAACCATCTACCGACTCCCATCAAAACAAGCAAATATAATATCCGCAGACAGGTAACCAATATCCTTTCCAAAGCCAAACACCCTCCACCAAATATCACTAGACAAGAGCGATTGGCCCTCCAAGACCTTAATAGAGACACAGACATCATCGTGCTTCTAGTCGACAAAGGCAACGCGACAGTAATCATGAACACATCAGATTATAAGAAAAAGATGAAAAACCTTCTTTCGGACAAAGCATACAAAAAGCTTGACAAAGATCCAATTAATACAATCGCACAAAACACTAAAATCCTCTCTCTCTCTCTCTCTCTCTCTCTCTCTCTCTCTCTCTAGTGGATCAAAGTAACATTCCAGTAAAACCAAATCAACATTAAAACCTACAAATCCTCTCCCACCAAGACTATACGGACTACCAAAAGTACACAAACCAAACATCCCCCTCAGACCGATTTTCAGCGCCATACTCGTATATTCCCCAACATACAACTTATCTCGCTTTTTAGCACAAACACTACAACCCCTCACTAGAAAATCCGAATCACACATAAACCAATTCAACGGATTTTATACAAAAGATCCAAAAAATCCGATTATGACCTACAGACCTGCTTGTAAAGTTTCGACGTAGAATCCCTTTTCACACAAGTTCTAATAAAAAACACATTAAACATAATAAAGGCCTCACGTGAAGTCCCCTCCGACCTCATTCCACTAATAGAGTATTGCTTATCAATCATTTACTTCTCCTATAACAACCAATTTTATGAACAAACTTCAAAAGCGGCAATGGGCTCTCCTATTTCTCCTGTAATCGGCAACATCTTCATGGAGCATTTTGAGAAAGAAGCTTTAAAAAAAACACTTAAAAAATCAGAAGTTTAGTTCCGTTATGTAGACGACACTTTCGTGATATGGAGATACGGCAGAGTCGAACTCTGTAAATTCCTTATTTTCCTCAACAATCAACATCCAAATATCCATTTTACTATAGATGTAAAGGAAAACTGTAAACTTCCCGACCAATTCCCCCTCCCTCCTCCTCCCTCTCTCACCAACAATTCTCTTTTTTCCCCCACTCCAACAAGTAGCGTAATATAAAAAAGGCCCTGATGAAGTGGACTGCAAGGTTCACGAAACGTTGGCATTTCAAGAATAGATCTGGACACGGAGAAAATCCGGGAAACGCATAACTTTTACGTATATATAATATATGTACAATATTTAGATTTTCTAAATATATAATATTTTTAATACACATATATATATATATATATATATATATATATATATACGATTTTATATATTAACCTTGTTATTATTTCTTTGACATTTATGCCTAAATTCTAAACAAAATTGTAAGGTTCATAACATATTAATTGTGTTGAAAGTCTGATAACCATATCGGCACGCAATTATCATTTCTGAAATTAATTCATTTAAATGAATATATATAATAATATATACGAGGGCACGTCAATAAGTTTTTAGAAAAACATAGTAAAACACATTTTTATTTCTCAACATAATCTCCTTTCAGCTTGATACACTTGATCCAACGATTCTCCAACTTTTTCAAGTTGTCCGAATAATATGATTTATCCAACTCTTCAAAATAAATCTGTTTTGGCGATGAGCTGCTCTCTGGTGGTGAATCTCTTTCCATCGAGCCATTTCTTCAGGTTTGGAAACAGGAAATAGTCGCAAGGGGCTAAATCTGGCGAATCTGGATGGGAAAGCAATTCGTAGCGAAATTCGTTGAATTTGGCCATCGGTGCCGGACACGTGTGAACCCGTGCATTGTCTTGATGGAAGAGCACTTTCTTCTTCGCCAAATGGGGACGTTTTTTTCTTTAAAATGTTGTTGAAACGGTCCAATAAGGCAGCGTAGTAATTGCCATTAATCGTTTGCTTCGACGGACGATATGAATTATACATGCATCCCAAAAAATGCTGTGGCCATCACCTTTCCGGCCAACTTCACAGTCTTCGCCTTCTTCGGAGCTGGTTCACCCGGTGAAGTCCATTGTTTTGACTGTTCCTTCGTCTCGAGTGTAATGGATCCATGTTTCGTCCACAGTAATGAATCGACGCAAAAATTCATCTGGATTACATTAAAGCATCTTCAAACATTGTTTTGAAATCGTCACACGGTCATGCTTATGGTCCACAGTGAGCAAACGCGGCACCCATCTTGCCGATAGCTTTTTCATATTGTTCGTGCAAAATTGAAATCACTGTGCCATGTGATATGCCTGTGGCCTCAACAAGCTCGCGCACTTTCACTCGTCGATCAGTCGAAACAATATCGTGGACTTCGTCGATGATTTCTGACATAGCAGCCTCAACGTCCCGAACGAGGTGCATCACATGTGGATGTACAACCACGTTTAAATTCATTCACTCAATTGTATATAGTCGCAAACGCTGGTGCAGATGTGCTATGAACATTATTCAACTCGGCTTTGATTTCTTTCGGCGTTAAACTTTTTATATATAGATGTTTGATCACTGCACGAAATTCGTTTTTTTTTCTATTTTGCAAAAAATACAAAGTTTGTTCGCTTTAATCGTCTACAGAAATAAAACCACGCGATGAATTCCGCTCAAAATTTGACAGAAATTAAATGAAAGATGCTACTTGCCAAAAAGTAATGTGACGTGACACTGCGAGTACCATCTAACAGATTTTTTAAGAACTTATTGATTTGCTCTTATTTTGTATTTCATGTAAAAATGTCCCAAAATAGAATATAAAATATTATTGATAATTTTTTAATAATTTTACTTGATATATAAAGTAATTGAAAAAATTATATTTTAAAAAAATCATATTGTTGTGTCTGTGAGTCTTTCACCGTGTCGACAGTGCTTCGGACGGATTAACAGTTTTCGACGATGGGAGATCGAACTCTTAGAAACGATTGTCTTGGAGTCCAGTTAAGGTTACTTACAGTTGAGAAATTTACAGTTTACGGAATTGTGTTCAAATAATAAATAAACGCTTGTGTTCTCTTTCTCAATAGAGTGTGTCTGTTTTTTCTGAGGGACGAAGGTTTCTTTGCGGACAAAGCGGCTTGTCGGCAGTCTAAAGTTTCTGTATAAGTTTCCAGAATGACTGTCAAATATTTTGTACGTAGGTAGAATGGACTAAATTGAATTGAAAAGTCCTCTATCTCTCCCCCCCCCCCAACACACATACACGCGCGCGCGACACACAAAATAATAAAGGATCTTTCGACTCACAGTTTAGTTTGCTCTACATGCGCATGAAATATTTGGCGGTTATTTTGAGATATCCTGATATTTCTATTTAAGAAATGACGATAATCTTCGTATGTAAGAATCTTTAAAAGTTAATTTTTTAAAACTAATTTTAATATAATATTATTTTCTTTTCAAATCAAATTTTATTTAAAAAGTTTTTTTCTAAAACACAGGTATTCAGATATTTGAGAGACTAAATTAAAATGAATCATCCTATAAAATTGCTGGAATAGTTTTTCTATGTTGGTTTTTTTTTCAATTAGTATTGTTACGGATTAGTATTGTTTAATTACATTTGGATTTAGATATTCTAAAACAACTTTTCTTTTTACAGGAAATTCCAATTACTGTGGATATTGGTAGCAAATTTTGCGTTGGCGCTCGTTTATTCATTGTCGGAAGATTAAAGTTATTGCCGCACTCGTAAGCATTTAATATTGTTAAATAACAGCGGTGTAAAGACTCTTTATGTATAAACAAAATAAACAAAATAAATGGCGAACAAGAGTCGTCGCATAATATATATAATTAAAGATAATAGTCATAGATACATAAAATAAATAGTAAAACGGCGTATATTAAAATATAAAACAAACAAGTTTCGGCTGCTGGATTGAGCCCTCCTCAGATGTATTCTAAAAAGAATATAATATAAAAGACATAAAAGAATACAACAAAAAAATAATAATAAATCGATAACATTCAGTGACGCAACATTTTTAACGCGCGGAAATCAGCAAATGTGATGGATCTCGACGTAGCTTAATGTTGTATATGCGATGGGGCAATCAAACCGATGTTAAGAAACATAATCAAGTGCTGACTGAAAAACGGAAAAGAAAGGGAACTCATAAGAAACAAGTAAACTAAAAAACTTAAAAACTTAAAAACTAAACACGCCGCAGATAAGAAGCCAAGTGCTCACTCACCAACGCATCCGAACAGGAAATGAGAACCGCCGCAATGCATGACAGGTGTGAAAACCCATGACAATGATAGGGATGTAATCGTCGAAGTCAGACATGTCAACATCGCACGTGACACCGACCGCTCGCTAAAACGGCACGCGACGCACTGAGAGAGGAGACGGGTCGACAGGATCGAAAGTCAGACTTTGTTTATAATCGGCAGATATGCCTTATTAAGACCCTCGGTGTCAGTCTGTAAATTAAGACTGTTCTTCTGTTTTTTAATATGTAGCATCTCCGAAATCAAACGCTTTCTATACGAAGGCTCCTCGTCTAATATCAGAACATTGTCCCATTGAAAATCGTGATTGTGACTCAACCTATGATCGGTGATGACAGAGCGGGCAGAAGCTTTATGTCTAATATGATTACGATGTTCGGCAATCCTGGTTTTTAATTGCCTGCCCGTCTGTCCAACGTAAGAAGCGTCACAATCATTACATAAAATTTTATAAACAACGTTGCTTTTCGATGTGCTGGGACAAGAATCCTTCTGGACTCTTATGTATTTGCCCATTTTGTTAGGACTGCGGAAGGCCACCCTGATATCACTTTTGCTTTTATTCAAAGATCTAAGTTTCTCCGTATGAAGTGGAATGAAACACCGTAAGCCAAGAGGTAGACTTATTAGTTAAGTCAATGTCAGTCGCGGTATCGTATAATCTGTGTCTATTTCTAATCAAATTTTTGATCCTATGATCGATGGAGTCAAAAATAAAGTCTAGTGGGTAGTCATTCAGAAGTAAAATGTCAATGATGGAGGTCAAATTTTTTGTGTGAAACCTAACATCAGATAATAAAAAGGCTCTGTCGACTAATGAAAAGATGGTGCCTTTTTTCTGCGTCAATGGATGATTAGAGTGGAAGTTTAAAAATCTACCTGAAAACGTTGGTTTACGGTACCAATCGAAATTAAAGCGATTATTGTTGACAGACACAGTGACGTCCAAAAAATTGATCGTTTTTCCGCCTCTCTCTACGGTAAACTGTAGGCGCGGATGGAATGCATTAAATCTCTCTAATAACACGTCGATCTGAGAGGGGCGGGGGCAACGCAGTGCATATGTCGTCAACGTATCTATAATAGAATAGAATGTCCAAATTCACAGAACACCGTCAAGGACACCGTCTCCAATCTCCTCAACACTAAGTCCGCTATCACCGGTGATATTGGAGAACCCATGGGGGTGCCAAAGCTCTGCCTGTAAAAAACATTGTCAAAGACAAAAAACGAAGAGTCCAGGACAAACCGTATCGCTCCCAAAAATTCTTTCTTGGGTAGAAAGCAATCCCCGGAAACCGCCGGCCAATGTTCGTTAACGCAGTCGATCGCTACATCCGTTGGCACGTTCGTGAACAGAGAGGTAACGTCCAAAGACGTTAACTCATGTGTCCCCGTAAAGTGCACATCCCTCAGCCTCTCAACCAGTTCAAAACTGTTTTTCATATCTGTCAGTTCTCGGGATGGTTTTAAATAATTTCTTGTGTAAAAACGTAGCCAAAGAATGTAGCGGACTGCCCACCGATGACACTATAATTCTAAGAGGACAATCAGGCTTGTGAATCTTTGGCAGCCCATAAGCCCTCGGGAGAGAACCGTCACTGCAGTACAAAGCTTTGTACTCAAAATCCTTGATGTGACCTCTGGTCTTCCACCCAGTGAGCATAGACCTCAAGGCTGACGTAAGCTTTTTGTCGGATCTCTTTTAATCGGGACATACGTGTCTGAGTCCCCCAATAACTCGGTCATCCTGTCTCTGTAAACGTCCCTATCCATGGCCACAGTGACATTGCCCTTATCCGCCAGCGTAAACACGACGCTGGGATGCGCCGTCAAAAACGATCGAGTGTCCGACGACTCTTTTTCGCCATTTATTTTGTTTATTTTATTTTATTTAATATTGTAATTTAGCCATTTGTATTTTCCCAAGTTTATTCAACGAAGTACAATATATCATGCTATTTTACAGATTTTACATAAATCTGCAGAAGGGTAAAACCATTTATCCTCATCCCGTTATACTGCTGCATTTAAATCCGCGTTTTTTATATGGCAATAGTGAGCCATATGTTGTAATGAATTATTGGAACAATGGTGCATGGGGTTACGAAGAGCGACATCAAGGTCAATTATCCTGGATGCCCGGTCGAGACTTCGTACTTACGTAAGATTTTATAATTAGAAAAACTTACACTTTCTTATAACATAAATATTACTGAAAATGAAAAGATTTTTATAATGTAACATATTTGAAATATTATAAGTATATTGTAATATAGAAACATCATAATTGTAACACATCATTGAATACATTGCAAAAGACATTACTGCAATGTCTCCAATCACGTACATTACAATGGTCTAAAAATATTGCAGACATATTTCTTTTATATTATAATTTACGTTATATGTAAATTAATAAATTAAGTACTCTGAATAAAAATTTAGGTAAGGAATCAGTACGTCCTTGCATGGATGCTATACTACCATGGGTACCATGGTTAGGAACTAGTACGGTAAATTTGCAAGCTCCACGCCAGTAATGTCACGTTTTGTCTAATGGTGATAGCGAGCGATTGACGTGCCGTCACTGGCGTGAGGGACTAGTTTAGCGCCGCCAGCCAACTAGCCTGATGCATCATGGCATATTAAAAAACTTACTTAATTTCTTTAATTTGAAGAAATCTTTTGGTTTTCTTTCTATTAGAATTAAAGAACATTAAGAATCTTTATTTTAGATTGCATGTAACACATCGGTCAATAAGTCCCCGGTCTGACACATAGAGAGCGCCACTAACACAAAAAGTACATAGTGGTTCGAAAGAACAGACCCTTTTAGGCGTACTGTCAAATGTATATGTCATTCGGATCATTATTGTGTGAGTTATTGAAGCTTTAGTGACGCTAATTTGGTTATTTTCATAACAATGGAAAAAAAGGAATTTCGTGTGCTCATTAAACACTGCTTTTTGATGGGAAAAAACACCGTTGAGGCAAAACAGTGGTTGGACAAACATTATGGCACCTCTGCCCCAGGCAAATCAACAATTATCGACTGGTATGCTGATTTTAAACGCGGTCGTACGGACACCGACGATGCACACCGCTCTGGTCGCCCAAATGAGGCAGTTGTCCCCGAAAAAATCAAGCAGGTCCATAAATTGGTTTTGTCCGACCGTAAATTAAAGCTGGATGATATTGCTGACATCGTAAAGATATCCAAGGGAAGTGTTTTTACCATTTTACACGATCATTTGTCGATGCGGAAGCTGTGTTCGAAGTGGGTGCCGCGTTTGCTCACTGTGGATCAAATGCACCGTGTCACAAGTCGATGGCAACGATGGTTAAATTGAACGAGTTGGGCTTCCAGCTGCTCCCGCACCCACCGTATTCGCCAGATTTGGCCCCCAGCGACTATTTCCTATTCGCTGAGCTCAAAAAAATGCTCGCTGGGAAGAAATTTCGATCGGATGAGGAGGTCATCGCCGAAACTGATGCGTATTTTGAGGGTCAGCCAAAATCGTTCTACAAAACCGGCATCGAACGTTTGGAAAGGCGTTGGACTGATTGTATTGCCTTAAAAGGAAACTGTATTGATGAATAAATTCGAATTTTTATGTAACACTTGTGTTTTCTTTGCTAGACCGGGGACTTATTGACCGATGTGTTATTAGAACATAATTAATACTAGAAATTAAAATACCTATAATGGTCAAAGCTGGATCTTCATTGCTTAAATAATTCAATCTTGAATTACTACACAGTGTCCCACCTAACTCAAACATTTGAAATATCTTGCTTTGTTTTTATGATAGGAAAAAATGTTTCAGATAAAAGTGGAACGGTTTCAAAAGAAACGTATTTTAGTCATGTTGTCTTTCTTCTAAGTGGAGGCGTCAAAAAGATAAGAAGGTTACCTTAATTTTTTTTAATGGAATTGTATGATTTTTTTTACATAAAATTCCATAATTTTAAATTACATAATTTAAAATTACATAATTTTTTTTACATAAAATAATTTTTTTTACATAAAATTCCTTTAATTATTCTAAATATAAAAGTATTAAGATAGTAAAATCAATAGTTTACAAGATATTTTATGCATTATTCTGACATACTCGTATATTGACATAAAACGTTAAATTACTTGTAAACTATTATTTTTTTTATAATCATACCTTAATACTTATATAAACATAATAATGAGATGAATCAATTGGGGGAACGAAAACATATATTTGCTTATTTAAAAAATTATCCATTTTATTCACATATTTTTTAAAGTAATTATGTATTTTCTTTACATCAATTGATTCCTCTTATTATTCTGTTCATAAAAGTATTAAGGTACGATTATAAAAAATTAATATTTTACGAGTTACTTAATTTTTTATTCAATATATTGATTTTGTCAATATATGCTGAAATAAGATATAAAATATTTAATAAACTATTGTTTTTTTGATATCACTACCTTAATATTTTTATATGTAGAATTATAATTTGTGCATGTGGCCTATAATCGCGTTTATTAACTTTTATTAGTTTTTAATATTATGCTGTAGGTATTCATTTTTTATTACTTTACAATAAATTCATTTACTCATTAATTATTTGGCAGTCTTCTGCGTTTATAGTACCAAACAATATCTCACTTATTGTTCCTCACGTTTAGTTATTCTCGCTTATTTTTAAGAGCTTTATATAGAGTTTCAAGTTTAACAGTAGAAGAGAGTAGCCTATCTAAAATCAGATCGAGTTCCAAATAGGACCTTTTTAATTTAAATAAATATAGTTAAGCAGATTTGCGTGCTATTTATAATGTAAAGTTTTTATAAGACATGTCCAAATCATCAAAAAGACATCACCAAACATGTGACAGCAGTTTGACAGTTCTTTATATAGTAACATTTATAGAATAGACGCAAATATATACTTTCAGCTGTCGTGCGAAATTTTTTTTAAAAAAGAAGGTTCTTGTAAATCATTATTTAAAAAATGTTATAATAAAAGTTTGAAAGGTAATTGATTTAAGGTAATTAAAAAGTGTAGAATGCAAAAATATCAATCGTTATGTAATCACTTTTGTAACTTATTGCAAAATTTGTTCCAAAAGTTCGAAAGGACTGTGTCCAAATCAGACTTCTCTTTTTGGGTGTTTAAATCGGATCTACAATAGATAACTTATGCCTGATTGTAATACTGGTGATCGGCCGACCACAGATCTAGTCCAAGGAATTACATCAATCAAAATTGCAAAAGTAAATAAACAAATATCATGAATCAGACACAAATTAATTGTGCTTTTATTGATTTCAATTCTAATAAAAAAAAATATGAACTGTCAATTCTTTCCTAAATAAAATTTTTATTTTTGATCGTCAAATTGTTCATTTTTACGCAATACTAACAAAAATACATTAACCTTAGCTGTATACATTTGTTTTTTAATACTCTTGATGTATATCTTGAGATGTCCTTGGGACCCCATTCATATTTATTACTATAACGTCCGTAAAAATGAATATATAATATTTCAATTAATTTTTTTTTCCAATCGATGAAAAATTGATTACGGAACCAGTGGTGCACATTTGGCCCTCGGCACCACAGAAAACCACAGCCGCACCATTTCTATCCAAGCAGACACCTACTGGCTAAATCGGCCGCTTCGCCTCTGCGCGAGAGCGAGCAAGACAGCGAGAGAGAGCGCTCATCCTTCTCGCTCTAGTAATTTGTAAACAGAAGTGAGTAATAGAGCGGAAAGTTCAGGCGCTCTCTTCCGCTGTCTCGCTCCCTTTATTAGTCACTTGTTATAAACGACAGAAAATATGCTTTCTCTGCGTGTTCTTGTATAAAGGAAAAAGAGACACACACATTCTAGATAACGTTAGATTTTAATAAATTTGAATAATCATATAACCCTCTCATTAATAACAAAAATGATTTTAACGTTAAAAAAATGAAAACGTGTTTTAAACGTGACGTTTTTCGTAATATCTTTCTAGTGCACTCATATATTTTCTTTGGAAATATATATACGCTCATGTTGATATCTTGATACTTTTTTCAAAATTAAAAAATTGGTACTTTACAGTTAAAAAGAATAAAAACGAGTATTAGTCTAATTATTTATTTTTTATTTTTAAAAGTGCATATTTCAATAATTTCATAATATTTTTTCATAATATTAATTTACATATATATTAATATTTATTAATAAATATTAATAAAATATATATTAATGTTATTTATAATATTAATATGACATTATTAATGATCAGTTATGAATATTATTATTATATTATTACTAAAAAAACGCAATTTTATAATAAGAAAAAATATACATTAAATAATCGTTTCAATTTTTTTTAACTATAAAATATCAATTTTAAACATTTGATGAAAATGTATGTATATATGTACAGTTTAATATTTAAATATTAACCAAGTGTTTTACCAAAAAAATTCCGTCTATAACAGTACTCCAAGAATATCATAGAATTTAGAATGTGTTATTTAATACTAATTGCGATATTTTATTTTCTTTTATTGCGAAGTACCAATTTTTAAAATTTTAAAACAATATATATTACAGATATCAATATAGATGTTCTACCAAACAAATTCTGTGCGTATACTCAAAAGACTACGAACTTTACGTTTAAAAATATGATAATTCTTTTTGATCTTAAAATAAATTTTATAAACTGCTCTTTTTCTTCTCTGTCTTTATTACATTTTTTTCAATTTTTTGATACATATATTCAGGGATATAATGTTTCAATTTTTATTTGGCAATTATGCGAGAACTCGTATATTCGTGTATATTACAAATTAATCCCGGATCACGCACATAAAATAAGCCTTTTACTGTATTTTTTAAAATAAATTTCAAATTTTTTTCAAACATACTTGTGCCCTTTTTCTTGATTCTAGCTTTTCATATAATTTATAAATTATAGTTGTAGAACGCAGAAAAATAAACAAAAAAGCGAATTAAAAGTTTGGGAAATAAGGAACCTACTTTTACCAGAAACGTGGACAGAAGTCAAATGTTGAAATTATTTTATACATTTTCATTCATTTACGTATGTTACAAATCAAAATCGTTCAACAAAACACAGCTATACATGCAATCTTAGTAAATAACAGGTGTGTTACATATCTTTTATAAACATTCTTGAATAATAAATCAATATTAATGTATTACTGCTCGACGGAAACCGCGGGAAAGTGGTGGTTTCATCAGGAGGAAATGTAAAAAATTGTCTAATAAGTCACGTATGAATCCTAACTATTTGACAATTTTTTACATTTCCAAAGGAATGAGGAAAAGGAAAGAAATAAAACAGCTGTTTAAATAAAGCAACTTAAAAGCATTAAAGCGTTAAACAAAACTTGCACAATTAATTAAAATGCTACATACAAAAAATTCAAAGTAATATTAGTTACAAACAAGCGAACGAAATGTTAGTATGGCATATTATATATTTGTAATTCAAAACGCTAATTAATAATATTTATATATGTGAATAGGAAGTAATTAACTACTGTATTTACAGTTACAAAAACGTATGTATTTTGCAGTCTTTATAACAAGTTTTTTTACATAATGGAAAGCAAGATAATACGCGTAGATCTTTCTTTCTCTGCCAAAATTACTCGTACGTACAGGATGTATAAATATTATAATAAGAAATCCATAAACTGTATATAGAATCTCAGAGCGTAATATCTCTTTACAAATAAACTTTGGTGAATACGTATTAGGATATTTTTAAAGATTAGTCTAGACGACGTTGTTTCACGTCATTCACTTTCAGTTCAATCCTCGAATGCAACCTCACACGATACAGCATTTATGTTTCGACATAAAATGTGTCCTATTCGAAAATTTTTCCAATAAATATTACATGTGGCTTCTCAGTAAAAATACGTAAGTTCTACAATTAATATTTTTCATTAATACAAATTACATCGTCCTCTAACTTAATGCCACGTCTCATAATGTAGCAAAAATGTCACTATTCGTTTGATTGACATATTAGTCATGTTTAGTTTAAATTGAAATAAAGGTTGTAAGAGTTGATACATCTTATATCGACATTGTAAATAGACAAGTATGCAAAAGGCATTCAGTTACCGGGAATTTGAATCTATGTATCTTCTGTGGCGAATATGTAGCAGATGCTGGGATTCTTTCTCTCTCGTAATAGTGATCGGCAGCTTGAGGAAAGATGGAATAGTGGAGATCACCGATGTGTAAAAGTCGGATTTGTCGACTGAATAGACAGATTGCTTCGAGTGATGTCATAATCGGTAGATTCAGATTCAGCGAAGTCTGAGGGCGAATATATCGGTTCTGTAGGCGGTATGATTGACTACAATATGATCGGATAATGTTCGGCTAGACAGTGTTGTCGAATTGAAGAACAATGTTGTCTAGAGCTCTGACCTCCCCCCAAGAACTGAAGTCTATGTAAGATTCTCGTGCCGTCTAAATTCTGTATAGTTTCTTCTAATGAGAGCATTATTATCAAGTAGTTGTATTTGTCCTTATTTATCTATCTTCATCAATACGTAGATTTGAGGGCCATCGCTGCTTTTTGCAAAATCATAAATTGAGTCTGCGTGGCTACGTTTGTTTCATCCAATTTTTTCACGTTTTCAGTTAGGGATTTCTCAACTTTATCCTGCTCTTCTTGAGGAGCAACCAAGACAAGTTGAAAGTCCATTTTTGTTTTCTTCTGTGATTCTAGCGAGGCTAATGTAGTGATATCAATTATATTTACATGACATTTACGTTCGACGTAGTGGCGTTTGTTTCAACTGAGCGACCGTCTTGACAATCGGCGAATTTACATTGGTGATAGCGACAACCGACTGACGACTGCTTTGTTTGAGCGCTTTGCACCGGTGACATAGTCGACTCTTGCATTTTCTGGACGACGATCTTCTGAGTTTGAACCTGCCAGTTCGAGGAATGATGACATTTTGTACAATTTACAACATGAATTTGCCCTTTGGCTGATTGACATAGCGAACAAGAAACATCATTCATTTATCATTAGTTAAATCAGATTTTGTCAACAAAAATAGAAAATTTATTATTGTGTAATTTTGCGACCAATCGCTCCTGTTCGCGAACATAAAACATTCATTATTACTTTCGGTGCCTTATTCCGATCGTCATACTTTCAAAACTTCCGGATCTTCTCCGAGATATTGAAAGAAACTTAAGATTGACTCTACCGTTTCAAATGAAATGTTTTTCTCGGCAATTAATGCAAATTTTATTTCCACGATATTTTTCCGATTTTCAGAAGGCACATTTTCTTCGTCATGTGTATTCAAATCTATGTTGGAGGCTCTTTTTTAATACTACGAAACATGTTTCTTGCTGTCAGAATGCCACATAAGCTTATCGAAACCAAATCGATAATATTATATTTACAATATTTCATCAGAGCAATTATTTACCATGTTAGTTCGATGAGTTTTCGATTCAGCATGCTTAAAAACTTGTGATGAGCAAGAAAACGTTTTATTACAAGAAATACAAAAAATATGAATTCATCATGATTAGAAACTTTTTTAATCCAAGATTTACATTTCTCGTTTTCTAGCCAATCATGAGAAAATTTATATCTTTTTGCGTGCTTAGAATTTACGCATTCCATACTAAAGAATACAAAAACACACAGAAGAAATAATTAAAGAAAGATATAACACAAAGAAAAAACAGCAAGTAATGAAAAATAAATAAAGTGTAACTGTAAATACCTAGAAGAATGCACACTATTGTCTGGAAAAAGGAAGAGAAAAAGCGTCTAACAACGTAACCGTCAAACTAATACTATAATACATTCAAAATAAATCCTACAAAAGAAAAACCACTTATACGTCAAATTGTACACAGAACACAAATAATAATTTAACAATATAATCTTTTCATCACTACAGGAATCTAATCACTATAGGAATTTTAGGAATCTCTAATCGCATACGTGCTAAGTATGAAGCAAGTAGAAACAAATACAGATCGCGAAAAAAGATAATTTTATGTTTATGGGAAAGTCACGAAAGTTGCGCGGCAATCGCACATAGCGGTCTCACTTTTCATCGTGTCCTGATGCAAAGTTTTTCTGGAATATTTATATGAATTATGACACCTACAAAAAATACTGAGAAAGTTTATATTCTTTTTGGAACAATTAGTATTCAATTTTTAATATATTAAAAAATATGTAACACTTCTCTATAATTCTATAATTAAAAAAAATATATATTTTCAGATTTTAAAATTTTATTAGAAATTATAGAATAAACAATTTTAGAATACCTTCTGACGAGTGCCAAAGAAGTGTCACATCATATAAAATATTGAGATAAAGAAATATAAGCAAAATATCTCTTTACTGAAATTTGTGATATGTTTATTATGTATTATTATGTATTATGTATTATGTATTATTATGTATTATGTATTATTCACATATAGGTCAATATTCATAATCTGATCTCATATATTCAATGTTATCTTATAGATATCCTAAAATGAAACGGCTATAAGAAGCGTTTGTGTGAGATAAACTTTACGTTTATTTAGATATAAGATCGGTCTATGCATATCGCGATTATAGTTTTATAAAAATTTATTAATAAAATCGCGGCCAAGGTTGACAAAATTAGCAAACAGCTTCCAACATTATAAATTTCGTTCGTAAATTTTGAATATGTATAACATCTCTTTCATCAATTAACGGCCAAATGTCGGCATACAATAATTAATGAGATATTGTTAAAGTTTTCTGTGTGGATTATATACGCATTTGTAAAAGCAACTAATCGGTGTGATTGAGCAAGTAAAACGTGCGATGGATATTTTACGTGCCAATCGTGCCTCTTTTCTCTTTATTTTCATATATAGTTTTCTGAAATTTATGTTATTACATTAATTACCAGTAAATGATTAAGACAAATAATATATTCTTAATATATTCTTAATATATTCTCTATAATTATTGTAATTAGTCGTTTACTTTTAAATCAACAATTGTAGGAAAAATAATGATTCGATGCGTGCAACTTAATCGAATTGGAAGGCCAATATTTTTACATGTAAATAAAAATAACATGTAAATAAAATTTTATTACTTTAAAAAATTCAAAAAAAAATGTTTTATAACAATGTATTTATTACAAATATTTGATGTCGATTAGTATTTTGTTTTAAATGCTTCTTTTATAATTATCATCTCAATGTATGTAAGAATTTTGATAATAAATTAAATTCTGAAAATAAGATTATTAATATAATTATAAAGATTATATCAATATAATTTTATAACAAACAAATTAAAAAGCCTTTATGTGTTGTACAATTCTAAAATAATTGTTTATTTATCTTATTACGTCCGGCGGACTCGCACGACTCTTTCCTTTCGTAGAGAATTCGTCGAAACACTAAAATTTTATCTTCTTCCCTTTTTTTTTCTCTATCTTAAAAACTAAAACAAGGAATCCGGTATCTCCTCGTGAATGTCGCTCCGAGATAAAAATCAATAATAAATACGTATGGAAAGCGTAAGACCGGCGCCAAGATTAATGGTCAAGTCGCGGACAATTCTCGCGAATCCTTAACTACAAAATTTAAGAACCGGCAGGCGACATTCAGGGGTAGATTCTGGATGGTCCCGTGGCGACGATGCATGCTCGCCTTCTCGACGTCCGAGACGTGCGTTTTCCCATAAATCTTAAGATCATAAAATTTTGGAGGACACTTTCCCATGCTACAGATTCCTGTCAACATCCTTTCCTCCCCCAAAATCTTGACCAAGAGCAAAAGAAAATCCTATTACCAGCCAACGAAACCTATTCCACCAATCCAAATTTGAGTAATCTGGGGCGATTAGTATAAAAATCGCGGTTCCGCAGCCCTTGTCGCAGATTTTCTCTAAGTTCTCGAGTAATACTTGTCGGGCGATAAGTTAGAAAACCGATCGCAATACTCAAAGTTGATAGAGTCAGTGAGTCGATCGCAACACTCAAAGTTGATAGAGTCAGTGAATTAGTCGCGATACTCGAAGCTCCCGATAGAGTCAGTGAGGCCAATTGAATCATCGGGATTCAAGTGAGTTAAATCAAACCTGTTCCCTGATCGAGAAAGTCCGTTGAAATAGACCCATAACATCCGACGCCACCTTCTCCGCAGTTGGGCCATCTTGTATATCGCCATCTCACCAGTAAGTTTCCAACTATTTTACATTGAGTGGTCCCTCCCCGTCTTTCCCCCTTTCTTTTCTTTGGGGACCCACGTTAAAGATAAAATTTTTTAGTGCGTTCACGCCGTCCGTTCGCCCCTCGTCGCCGCCGCCTGACGAGAACCAGTCGATGGCGCCGACTCGCCGCCCGCGCCCGGGTTACCCACCAGCAAAATCAACCGACAGTCTCGGAACCGATTCCCCCCATACAGTTTCCCCTGGCAACGCTCTCTCCACCCCTCGAAATCTCATACTCTCCAATCTTCAATCCATCTCCGATTCCCCCTGCAGATTTCCCCCCGCATCCATCATCACCCCCTCCAATTGATACCACCCCCTCAATCTCATATAATGGCTACTCTCCCGCTGTCCCCTTTCCTCTTCTTTTCCACGATGGCCAGCAACTCCTAGATTACATGGCCTATTTTATCCCCTCCAACCAAGGTCAGGTAATCGTGAGTATCGCAGTATACAGTTGTTGATTGAAAACTTTTAAAAATGCATATATAAATTCAATAATTATATAAAAATATATTTTCTCTAATATGTTTATTAATAACTTTACTTATTTTAGAAAAAATTTATAAAAAAGGAAAAAAACAGGATTTGATCGTTTCCAACATACTGATCTTACACCTTGCGCGCTCGACCACGCACAGTTCTTAAAGATCACGTTTATGAACGCGGTATATAACTCGCATAAAAAATTGCAAACAATTAATATTTCGTAAACTATCGTGTTTTAAAATCATTTTTGCTGTTAATGAGAAGGTTATATGATTATTAAAATTTATTAAAATGTATCGTTATCTAGAATGTGTGTATCCCTTTTTCTCTTATACAAGAACATGCCGACCGGTCTAGAAAGCACATTTTTGGTTTTTGGTCGCTTATAACAAGCAACTAATAGAGGAAGCGAGACAGCGAGAGAGAGAACTTCCGTCCTTTTCGCTCTATTACTCGCTTGTGTTTACAAGTTACTAGTAGAGCGAGAAGGACGGGCGCTTTCTCTCGCTGTCTCGTTCGCTCTCGCGCAGCGGCGAAGTCGGCTGACTCGGCTGACTCGGTGCTAATAGATGTCTACTTGATGGGGATAGAAGTGGTAGGACTGGTTTTTTATGATGCTGCCAAATGTGCACTGTACGGACAAGCCCATAATGTGTAAAAGTCGATAGAATTAAGGAACTTTAAGATATATAGGTTTAAAGAAAAAAAAAAATCTAGAAACGCGAAAAAATCTCAATTTACAGTAAGTCAAGTAAGAGAGTGGTCGGCCTTACTCAAAGCTAATAAAAGATATCGTCCTAAATCTATCATGAATCCATAGAGGACATCTTTGTCCTTGATGCACTATCAAGGAAGATTCAGTTATCATTGAATTTTCTTAAGAGAATCACATTAAGCGCCATGAGTACCAAATACGCATCACACTATGAAACTGTGTTCCTCTGCACTCATCCGAAAAGTCCAAAAATGTCACAATTAGCGGCTGCTAAATATATGAAAAAGTTGAAATCATTCGTACAGAAGTGTGTACAGCGATATAATGTGGCAAAAAATGTCGATGATTTACCGGAACGTGGCTCGATATGCAAAATGGACAAAAAAGACGATAAAAAAATAGTGAATCTGTTTTCGCGGAATCCTGGCTTAACACTGCGTCAAAAACAAGCAAAATTGAAGCAGAAAAGTTTAGATATATCGTATGAAACTATTCGAACCTATCTCAAGGCTAATAACATGAAATGATGCAACACAGTGAAGAAACCTCTGTTGAATGAAAAACATGTGACGAAGCAACTCGCTTGGGCGCGCGAGAACATTGATCGAGATTTTAGCAACGTAATTTGTACTAACGAATGTTCCATATGGGCACGTTGTATCCTCAAACAAGCCTGGTCAACTTCCAGAAATAAAATTGTCGAGCGGACCGTTAAACATGGAGTAAAGATGCACCTTTGGGGCTGCTTTTCAAGGCAAGGTTTCGGCATTTTGTACTTGTTTACTTGCAACCTGAACGCCGAGAAAATGCTCGGAATCTACAAAAAGGCTTTGTTACCGTCTGCTGAACGTTGGTTCATCGACAAAAATGTGGATTGGATTCTGCAGGAGGACAACGATTCCAAACACCGTAGCAAGCTCTGTACCGAGTGGAAACAGCATAGTTACATTGGATTGGCCGTCGCAGTCGCCCGACGCAAATCCTATTGAAAATGTGTGGGCATACATTAAGCACAAGCTTCGTGGAAAACGCACTTACACTTTAAAGCAGCTATCTCGCGAGATTTAATGGATTTGGAGAACCTTATTGTTAGAATATGCCGTTAATTTGGTCGAAAGCATGCCTCGAAGATGCCAGGCAATTATCGATGCCGATGGTGACTGGTCGCATTACTAATTGCATCTTTGATTTGATCGAGTACTATATATATATGCATATAAAAATTTTATTTAATTTATTTTTTTATAAATTAACTCGACCACGCTCTTACTTGACTTTAACACTTTTTTTTTTCAAAAATTCACATCTTTTTTGTTTATATACCAATTTTAAAAATTCTTGAAAATTCTGAAAGATCATACTTAAAATAGTAAAAAAAATTAGCGATCAATATTTTTTCAACAAAATTGCAAGCAGTGAAAGTTTTAAAAAGCGAATTTTTTACTTTTCATGTTTTGTACATTTGGCGAGATAGTATAAAATATTTGATTTTTATATCAGAAACTTTTGCTACAATTATTATTGTTTGACTTTTAACGTATATTGGTTTGCTAACATATGTAATAAATCATTAATGCATGAAAACATTAAAAAATTATAATAATGTAAATACAGATTAAAAAATGAAGAACGAGCATGGCATAGGCAGCATACGAGACTGCTATGCCAGAAATCTCGGGTTCGATCCCAGGTAGAATAAAAAACTTCTCGTAGCTCCTCTCGGCAGACAATGGCAAACCATTGAGAATATCCTTGCCAAGTACACTTCTTTAAACAAAATCGCTGTTCGGAATCGACGTTAAACTATAGATCCCTTATGATTGTGTACAACTAGCGTGCACACCACAGGCATATGAGAGAAGTCACCACGTTCGGTTCTGGATAATAGGACAGATGAGAGAAAAAAATGAAGCAAATTCTTACGAAAATGCATATACAATGTTATTTATTTGAAATTAAAAAAAAATATTGTCACATTGTTTGTGCAATGCATATTATGTGAATACAATTTTATATACTGTTTGTGAAATTGCAACACAATAAAGATTGATGCACTTCGCATCTTGGAATGTGGCATTGTGGACATACAAACCGTGTTTTTTTTATTTTTATCCCGGGAACAAAATCCGCATCGCCTTTTTTTGACAGCTTAATATTCTCTAATGCTTGCATGATGTTACTGTCTAGTTCTAGTATCATTTCTAACTTTTATTTGAACAATTGACCTTCTACTCGAAAACATACACGCAATTTATTGTAACAAAAAAATTACAATTAAAATATTGAACACCGTTCAAATATTGAACAAATATTATTTTTAATGAATATGTAACATTATGAACATCAAACAATGCAAATTTGAAAAAATAATCATCTTGAAAAAGTTACAAATTTGACACACTCGGGTCTTGGGAATCCCAAGCTCACTTCAAATATTCATTGTTTGATAGTTCAGCGGCGAACGGTGTGTGCCACTACATTTATCTGTTAAGCTTAAGCAAGGTAAGAAAGCCTCTTACTTTTTTACGTAGGCTGCTGAAAAAGTTTCTTCAAACAATATGAAAAAAATTCGGTAAATGGCTTTATTGTTTTTCGAAATATTCGCCTTTAAGATCGATATATTTTTGCATACGCTCGAACCAATTTTCAAAGCATTTTTTTTACTCTAAGGCTGTAACCTCAGAAATTAGTGTACGAAATGTTTCAACAGCTGCTTCAGGCGACTCAAATCGCTCACCACGCATCTTATTTTTAATGTTTGGGAACAAAAAGAAGTCATTAGGTGATAAATCAGGTAAATATAGACAATGAGTCATCAATTCGACATTATTACCGGATAAAAAATCAATGGCTTAACGTGCTGTGTGACAGCTGGCGTTGTCATGATGAAGAATGATGCGACGATTTCGGTTTGTTCTACGCAATTCATTTATGACTTCTGGCAAACAAATTGTTGTATACCAATCAGTATTTACAGTCCTTCGATCCTCTAAAGCCACGGTTGTCACATCCGTTGTCCATTCCGATATAACCGAAGAAACAAGCAATCATTTGCTTGGCAGCACTGCGTGAACGAACAACTTTTGTTGGTTTCAGTTCATTTTGAAATACCCAAACAGTGGATTGTTGTTTACTTTCGGGCTTATACGAATAGATCCATGTTTCGTCCCCAGTAACGATGTTGTAGAACCAAATTTGACCGACCTCGATTGACTTTCTTGATTTCTTTGCTCCATTTAACACGAGCCTGTTTTTGAGCTTCGGTCAAATTGTGTGGGATCCAATGACTGCAAAGTTTCCGTATGCTCAAGTGATCATGCAAAATCGTATGTATTGCTTTCATGTCAATGCCTAAGAATGCCTGAATCTCACGGTATGTTATATGCCGGTCTCGCTCAATCATTTCACGCACAGCATCAATATTAGTGACAATAACAGACGTGGATGGACAACATTCACGGAATTCATCACTAAAAAGGTATTATACGTCCACGCTGGAATTCGGCAAACCAATTATAAACAATCCTATTGGATGGTGCCAATCATCCCCAAAAGCCAAATGAAGTCGATCGATACATTGTTTCGGAGTTAGATTATATTTGTAATCGTAAAAAATCATTGCCCGAAAATTTTCACGCGAAATTTCTATTTTCTTACAAAATAACTTTTTTTAAAATACTATGCAAACAAAACTAGTTGGGTACTGTCAATTGAATAGGTTAAAAACGTCTAATTTTACGGATATGATAGTAGCAGAATGTTGGCGCCACTGGAAATACTAGATTGCAGAAACTTTTCCAGCAGCCTACGCATCTAATCCAACGACTCCGTCCCAAGTGGATTATTAGTTCAAAAAGGTTATTATTAAAATGTTATTCAGCTCGTCGCTATTGTAACTTCTTATAGTAGAAACAGATGGTCTACCAGTATTACTTGTTAATAATTCTTATGGTGATGACGAAAGTTTCAATCAAAGAAAAGAACTGTGGAGTCTGGACGTAACAATAGGTACACCTATTTTGTACATATTCTTATCTAAAATAAAAATAATAAGAAACTTCACGCATTCTATTTTATTTTCTTTGCAATATTTAACAATTGTTTAAATCCAAACATTTCAAAAAATTAAGATAAGAGTTGATTATAAAGTTTGAAAAATCTTATTGCGCAGTGGTGACAACAAATATTTCAATGAATATTATAATTCCTAAATTAAAGAAAATAATTAATAATCATATAATTGACAACGTATAATTGACGTATGTTTGCGCATGTATGTTAGCAGCGATTACTCAAAAGTCAAACTGTTTTTAATCTCTCTGTAACAATGCTGCAAGATTTGTAAAATCTTGCGCTATAATATGTATTACATATTACAATTCTTAATATCTTCAATGTTACAACAATGTTACAACATTTCTGCAATATTACTGCAAGTTTCTGTGCTGTATGGGACATTACTAATATTCTGAAACTTTGTTTATGAGTAAATTAAATACTGGGCAACGTTTCTAAAATAATTCATATCGATTTACTAATCCGTTATCAAGATATTAACGATAAAGCAAAATTTCGAATGGGCTACATAACTTCACTTTGACTATTCAAAACGTGGCAATTCAAAAGTGTCAATAGTACGAAGATTAGTTTATATATCTTTTTGATTTTTGAGCTCCATGCAATGTTTGATATATTGTACATTAAATGTTATTAATGTGCGGCACGTCTTTCGTTTTTTACAGTTGATTTCAAAGAAAATTTACGTCCAAAAGTTTTTACCAGCGATTACAAAAATACAAATATATTTATTTATAATGTCAAACATCATATTAGCTGACATTATTTAGGTTCTATACACGATACGGTGTATATTTTAATTTATGAAAGTGTAAAATTTCATTAATTTCAAGTTTGAGTAACTTTTGTCTGGAACTGCATAGCAAGAACATTTAATCAGGAGTCTGCATCTATTACATTAATCAACCAAACGAATGGCCTCTATGATTGATTACTATTATAAACCTTACTCCTTACATATATAAATATGGTCTAAAATATTTTACGGCAAACTATAGCTAATATTTCTTTTTCAATTGTGCTATCATTTTGTTTGGCTTTGTTAAGAATTTTGCTGGCTAAGCAATTGGTCGGTCTTGACCGTCAGGACTTTGCGACAATTCGGCTCTGATGGCGTAATTGAATGCACCTGTCGTTACTACAAATTTATGCATAAAATCCGGAAGATTTAGTATTGGTGCAGTCGTCAACTTCTTCTTTAATGTTTCAAATGCATTTTGTTGCTTAGCTGCCTATTCGAACTTTACTCCTTTTTTCGTAAGAGGTTTTACTATTTTAAAAAAGTCTTCTATAAATATCCTATAATATCCTGTTAGTCCGAGGAAAGATCGAAAGTTTTTTATTTTCCTTGAAGTAGGAAAATTATTTATAGCGCCTATTCTAGCGGGATCAGATAGAATGTCGTCTTTCGTAATAATGTGTCCGAAATATGTTACTTCTTACTGCAAGAACTCACACTTGTCTGGCTAAAGTTTTAAATTATTTTTGCGTAGTCTCTGCAGTACTTCAATTACAATAATTGTATATTATGTTTTTTTAAATTACATCCGTATACTACTATGTCATCTAAGTATACAAGCCTGAAACAAGTATGTATACAAGTTTGAAGTCTTGTATCTTTATTAATATTGAATTCATAAGGCATTGAAAGCACATTGTTTAACCCAAACGTCATTCTGTTGAACCCATTCTGTTGATTGCAAGTAGAGAAGGCTGTTTTGCGCTTATGATGCTCGTGCATTGTGATCTTAGTATCCCAAAGCTAAATCCAACGTTGAAAAATATTTCACATTTCCTAATTGGTCGAGCATATTCGTAATATTTAATGAGAAAGATTCGCCTATAATGACATCATTAAGTTTTCGAAAATTTATCATGATTCTTATATTATTTTTTACTTTCCAGATGCCTCAATTTCTTTTGGAACGCTCAGTAAGAATGCGTTCCATTGACTCGTTGAATAACCTTCTCTTCGAGCATTTTCTTTATTTGTTTATTTTATCCTTTTTATGCTTTTCTGGTAACCTATACGGTCGTATATTTATCGGGACACCATCAGTACATGTAATAATTTCATGTGATACTGCTGTGCATGATAAGGCATTATTCTCTAAATAAAAAATATTGCAAAAGTCGTCGCAAATCTGCTGTAGAGATTTTAGTCTTTGCTTTCCTCTGTATTTAAATGCTCGGTTCGTAACTGCTTGCATAAGTGTTCCTTCCTTCGTTTCGTACGTGTATAGGTGTTCTTAGGGCTGCCGCAGATAAAATATTTCTGTAATAGTAACCTTAAAACGTGAACTTAAACGAATGAGCCAATTAGGATATTACTTTATATCTATGTACTCTAACGGAAATAAAAATAACAGTAAACTTAACCATAAGGAGTTTCAACTAGTTAAAATTTACTTTATTGCTAGGTTATGGGTAAGATTACTGTTATTTCCATTTCCGTTAGATTACGTGGACCTAAAACAATATTCTGATTGGTTCAACTTAAATTTACGTCTTACGGTCACTGTTACGGAATTTTGTATGCGCCCTTAAGCCTATAACACATACAAAAACGTAAGGCAATAATACGTAAGCAGTAAGTAATTGGCTAATCATAGAAGAGATCGTAAGGTCAGCAGCAAATGCAATGTTATGATTTCCTTACTGCTTACGTCTTACTACCTTATGATTTTGTAAATGCTAAGGGCTTTACAGTGAATCACCGTGTGTACACTTACGATGTCACTTATTGATTCACTTCTTTTAGGATGCGTTCAGGAATTAAGGGAGACTGAGGTCAGTAAATTATAGGGGTAAGTAGAATAATCGACACTACATTATAAACAAATCGCGCAAGACACACGTAAACCTGTCTAAATGCAGCGGCGACTGCCGCTCAATCTGCTGTAAGATCGTGAGGCGAACGTATCTGTATTACAAATTACGCTACAATTTTAAAAAATCGTACACGTAAGCGAACATTTTTATTCTGAAAGTTTTGTTCTATAATATTGTATACATATAATTGTCTGAGATATTTGATTTCCATTTGGATAGTAAGTGTAGTTCTTACTTAATAAAGCCCAACAGATTTTTTTTGTTTATCTGTTTTTGTTATCGTTAATGTTTTTAAAAAATAAACGGATAAACCTAGTAAGCTCACCACAACATAAGTCTATATGACTAATTTAGTGACGACTCTGATAGTATCAACTCTTAAACTTCTTGGAATAAAATCTCACTATAAAAGAGTGAAAACACAGTCAGTTTTGAAAAAGAGTGAAAATGTTTCACTTCTTGAAAAAAAATGGCAATATTTTATTCCTCTAAAAAGATTTACCTCTGGTAAATGTTATAATGGTCTCTTACGTCCAATCTCGATAAAACTCATTCGACGTGTTTTTGCTCAAATCAAACGAATTTAGTAAAAAAAAAGCATTGTTCTGCCTTGCGAATCGAAATATTAATCGTTAAAATTTGTAAAGTTAGAAAACTTTGCTACGCTATGGTAACGACGTTGATAGAGAACGATAGAAAATCCTATTGTTTTGAATATGGTTTGTAAATTCATTAATTTGAATAAGATCTTAAGAATCTTGTACAAATTTTATAAAATCCAATAAAATATGATAGGATTAATATGCACTCAATTGTGATGCTCTCGCGAGATCAACAATAGAAAATGATACAGACTTACAGAAAAACTTACAAATTGATAAAAATCCTATCGTTTTCAATCGTTCTCCATCAACTTTTTTTATCAGGACAATCTCACTCTGTTCCATATATATCTAGTATTTTCTATATATATATATATATATATATATATATATATATTATATATAGTTGTAAATTTTTACTTTATCCTAACTCTGTTATCGATACGTAAATTTTACATACATATGAG
>NW_017305672.1:1099806-1117521 GCF_001594115.1 Trachymyrmex septentrionalis
ATTTATTTTTATGATCATTTATACATAAACATGTATAAATATTTATAAATAACATATATAATTGTATATGAAATATGTCCATATATGTTCATGTATTCTTCTTTCTTTTGTAAAATTACTTTTAAGTGTAATAAAGAAGTAGTAATAATAATGTGAAAACATTAAGAATAATTAATAGGATAATTTTATGAACATGTATAGACACATTCTAAATAAAGGGTAATTTATTGTATTATGTTTGTTATAACTGTAATTCGGATAACGATAAGGATTACATAAATTATTATTTATTTTATAGCAAGATACAAGTTATATTTTTTTATTTTATAAATATGTTTATGTTTAAAATACATTTTTATGAAAGCTTTGTTGATATGTAAAGATTAAATATACATTAACCTTTATTTTAATAATGTTAATCAAATTACCCCATACCATTAGTCACCTTACTTCGATCCCGGGGCTAGTTCAATCAGATGGAATACATTAGAAAAATGCATTTTTTTCATATTAGTTATCAGCTTTCTCTTATTATTAAAATATTATTAGATAGTCAAATGTATGTAGCTATCAGAATTCATTTTTTTCGATAAGGCTCTTAATTTCGTCTGTAAAAATTCGAAACTAAAAAATGAATCTACTATCCCCAATTTCCCCTACACAGACAATTCTAAGATATAGTTTACGTTAGCGTATGAACATTCGCTTGTATGATGTACCGTCCATGAGCGCGCAAAATATTAGCTTTGTGATTAGTTAATTTTAACCGCTATTAATTTAAAAATTATTATAGCCTTGACATTTTGGAGGATTTTTGTCTTATTTTTAAGTCAGAAATATGTTATTAAAATTTCTGTCACAAATTGTGAGACACCTTGTATTGTAGCAAAAATGCATACTAGAGTAGTTATCTAGGTAAATTCCTGAACGCATTCCTAATGTTACGAGCAAAGTGATTATGTCTATCGCCTTCTTCATCGTATCGAATATACTATTAAGAATCTTTATATTTTAGATCACATATGTGACAAATATAATCAATACTAGAAATTTAAAATGCCTATTACGGTCGAAGCTGGATCTTCATTGCTTTAAATAATTCAATATTGAATTACTAATTTATACTATTTATATATGTACTTGCATATATACCATATTGTAGTCTTTCTGAAATACGTGCCGAATTGTTTTTCCGGACTATAAACGCAATTAAAACTATTCTAATAATCGCGAAGTAAATTGTCAACCACTTTTTAATAATTTGATGCTACAGTCAACCATCATATTATAAAAATGTTAATATGTTAACTAAACTGTTAATAAATTTAATAAATTTGAATATACTAATCGGACATTTATATTCCTTTGGCTCTACGAGGCAACAGTCAATAAATAATCCTGTTTCCTCGTAGTTAATAATTCCAATTCGGTTTGTATCTGTTGCTGCTCATACGATGGTTTTACTACGAAACATCAATGTTATATTTTTAAACGGATAAAGTTTTAATATTACTTCATCGATGCGCACGTGTCGTTTTTCGAGATCGCACTTGGCTTGGTGTTTTTCTAAGAAGTCTAATCCTCCAAAAATTCTTTTATATCGAAAAGTTATCTTTGACTATTTAAATTGTATGCTTTATTTTTTGCGCCTACCTAGTTATTCTCATTTTTCCTAGCATATGCATTTTATGGTTCGTTACTCCAGTCAGAGCCATGTGCTCATCTGTTATACCATCTGATCAAATTTGACCCGGACTGGTTAAAAAAAACAACAATTTTATGTATTTTAATACAAATCTTTATGATCGCCTTCAAAATAGCCTCCTTCTGAGCCAATACAAGCATGCCAACGATTAATCCAATTTTCCATACACTTCTTATAGGCCTCGGCCGGGATGGCCTTTAGTTCCTTCAGCGAATTTCTTTTTATGGCCTCAATCGATTCATGGCGCGTTCGCCGGAGCGGATATTTGAGTTTCGGAAACAGAAAAAAGTCACAGGGAGCCAAATCTGGCGAATACGGTGGCTGAGCGATGACTTTTATTTCGTGTTTGGCCAAAAATTCAGTCACAATCAGGCTGGAATGTGACGGCGCATTATCGTGGTGAAAAATCCATGAATTGTCTGCCCACAAATCCGGCCGTTTACGACGAATTGCTTCACGTAGACGCCTCAAAACGGCCAAGTAGTATTCCTTATTGACCGTTTGACCCTCTGGAACGAATTCATGGTGAACCACACCACGGTAATCGAAGAAAACGATGAGCATCGTCTTGATTTTCGACCGACTTTGACGTGGTTTTTTCGGCTTCGGTTCATTTTTGGCGCGCCACTCGCTAGATTGTTGGGCAGTTTCGACGTCATATTCATAAACCCACGTCTCGTCACCAGTAATGACGCGTTTGATGAATGTAGGGTCATCAGTTACGTTGGCAAGCATCTCTTCTGCGACCTCTACTCGACGTGCTTTTTGCAAAAAATTCAGGTCTTTCGGTACGAGTCTGGCGGCGATGCGCTTCATACCCAAAACATTAACCAAAATGTGTTGAGTCGATCCATAAGAGATGTTGAGAGCTTCTGCTATCTCTCTAATGCCAACACGACGATTTTCAAGCACAATTTCCTTCACTTTTTCCATGTTATCGTCGTTAACAGAGGTGGATGGACGACTCGCATGAGACAAGTTTTCTACGACCTCACGACCCTCACTGAATGCTTTATGCCACTCAAATACTTCCGTTCTCGATAGAGAAGAACGATAGACTCCCCAAAACACTTCTGCAACATTTTCAATGATTCCGTAGCCGTAATTCCATTGGAAACATAAAATTTCAAGCAAACTCGTTGTTCAATTTTTTTTTCATAGTAAAAATCGCCAGAGAAACTTTTTGCGTCGTAAACAAATGGCTGCCAAACACACACTAACTGACGTATCCCGCTCAAATTTCACACGAATGTCAGAGAAGGTTGTACCAATCTAGAAAAAAAAATTTTTACCGATTCAATTTACGCGCGCGGTTTAAATGGACCAGTCCGGGTCAAATTTGATCAGATGGTATATCAACATATCGTCCTTTAAATTTTTCACTGTCAGCGAGAGTATACTTCCCATTTCTTTTTTATACAATTTTGCCTTGTAAATTTCACAATTTCGCAAAAGTAATTGTGAAATTTAGTTTTTCAGATAGCTAAATAGTCACTTAATGTATTCCGATATGTTTCTTAACCTAATTATTCATATGCAATTATTTATAACAAATTAAAGTCAAAAAAAGTGATTTAAAAAATCAATTTATTGGAAAGTATTGAGCATAGAAATCTGAAAATTTGTTCAAATACTCTTCTAATGTAATAGAAAAACATATATTTTTTGATATTTTTTTGCAGGTTAGATTTTTTTTATAAACAAATTCTGCGATAAAGCGATCGAGATTTCAATTTTTGCGTATATAAGCTTTATTTTTTCACATTGTATCTGCTTATTTTTATAATATTAATATTCTTTTACTCAAAACAGAATGTTTTATACGTAATAAACATAAACATGCGATACAAAACATTTTGCAATATTATTTTCTTTTGCGTAATCACGTCATATCGTCAAGTTTTGTTATCCCTTTCACTGTCAGTGAGGTGTATACTTCACACTTATTTTATTTTTATTTTTAAACTCCTACTTTTGCATTCTGCCGTTAGGTGACGGCTATATGCAAATTACAAACTTTCTACCAAAATATATCATCCGCCGATGAATAAAAGTATATATCCGATCATATGTGTAACGCTGTTAGCTCTTGATAACGCTAAGAGGGACTGATCGATATTTATCAGGCAACCATATTGTAGCTGCTATTTTGAATTTTGATATTATCTTTATCATTTTATTTTATATTTCTAACAGAACACAAAAAAATGAATCTACTGCAAAATATCCAAATTTTCACTATTTTACTAGGTGATGATGGTCATATTTGATCTGCCATATTGAATTTGCAAAGTCTGACTTCAGATTCAGAATTAGTAAATCAAAAAAGGTAATTAAACAAAGTTTCAAGAAAATCTGCTAAAAAAAGTCTAATTTAGCAGTGAAAGGGTTAAATTCCCTACCTTTATCAAGATGAGTGTGACTCCTAAGTCAAAAAGAAAATTTATTTTGTTCTCGTTTCTTCTATTAGAAGTGTTTGTATAGGATTTTTCCGTTACTTGTGAAATTTGATGCTCACGTGCCTCGTATCCTTTTAGATCGTTCTTCATCGTCGATATTTGTATGCGATTCTTTGCTCTCGCTTCGTTTCTTATGTCGCCTCTCCTTGACTGCGATATTTACGTGCTTTTTCGTGTTTTGCTACCTGCCTTGGTTGACGAGTTCATTTCTTTTCTATTCGTCCGTGCAGTGATCAGCATTCATTTTTCCTATGCCCTATCTCTTTACAGTAAGTCCAGAATTTTTAATAGTATTTACCTGCTGGTTTCCCGGCTCTAAGGTAAGATAAATCCGTTTGCGTATCAACTCGTGCGACAGTCCTTACCGTAATGTCCTGTTTTTCCGCATTTGTGACATTACGATTGAATTTCGATTATTATGAATTGGACTGTTATTAGTTCGATCATTATTTATCAAACACGAGACAAATAATAATCGAAACTTTTACTTATTCCTTCGCGCACGCAGCGTTAATGCCTCTTGTAGGCTATTATATTTTTGAGAACGATTATCTTGTTTTTTTTTACGCAATCCTAATTCAAAATTCAATAAAGCCTGATCTTGTGTGATCTCTAGTATGATACGCTTTTGTTCAACGGTGTGATTCCGTTTTTCAGTTAACGACTCGTATAATTAAAGTATCTATACATCATGCGAATGAGTGTGCGCTTTTAGCGGACTTCTTTTAACGCGTTACTCGAATTATATAATAGGTGTGACATTTCTTTTTTCTCGAGATAATTTATCTCTAACTCTCATTTTAATTGTTCGAAATCTCTAATGCTTCTTGTTTGGAAGTCTAACAGTAACTATCCTTTGAGCTTTGTATTTAAAATCTTTTCTAATAACGCAAATTTTTTAGAGAAGTTTATCTTTTCTATTGCACATGTACTTGAGCTATTAAATTCTTATAATTTCTGTTGAGAATGACGGTCTACTTCGGGTATTGAATTTCGAGCCATTTTTATTCTTAAGTGTCCTACGATTTTATGCGACTGGTCTCTGTAATGTTTATGAGTGTCCGTTTGTATATAGTATTTAATGATCTCATCTTTTTTTCTTCGTGTTCGTACTATCTAATTTCTATATTTATACGGTCTTGTAATCCTGTAATTGCGTAGGAATGTTCGCCGCATCGTGATTAAGATGAAATTCTGCGTCAGATGAGCTATCGTCCGAATAATATTCGTCCACATTACGGAGTACGCTTTCGTGAATGTCTCTACCGTTTCTTCTACGATACGCACGAGGCTTAAAAAACTCTGCTTCTTCGCTCGATTTGTTCGCTATATACTCACGGTGCAAAGGATTTCTACGATTTGCGTTCTTCGTCATGTAATCAGTTACAACTATAAAAATTTCGATTTCGGATCAATGTCGCTAGACGCATATTGCTTGCGTGATTTGCCGTTACTCGTCGCACATAATGCTTCAATTACGTCATCGTTATAATAGATCAATGTCTCCTCAGTGCCTCCTCGGATTACTCGGCTGCTACGGAAACGGCTCTGTTTGGAGATCTTGTCTCGGCTGCCTCTCCGGACTGCCAATTCGCCAATTGCACTAAATCCATTCGCTTTATTGCAAATGCTGCTACTGTTTCCCAAGATGAATTTTACAATTGCGGATTTCATCGTTACAGTTTCCATCAAATATGTTGTGCTAAGGAGCTGGAAGCAACAAATTCAGGATTCACAGAGACATTGGGATCAAAGCAAATAGACTTTACGCGCATTTTTTTCAAAATCTCAAAATAGTTTGTTAATAAATTAGCATCATAATTTTACTTTTGTCTTCAATTACTTAATTATTTCCTCCAACTCGTTACAGACTTTAAATAGATGGAATTTGGAGTGTTCTCGTGAGAATCCAAGCTATGAGCGAGTAAGCTCCGAATCGATGTTCCAATCTGATTATATCTTCTCCTGATTTCCGCGTGTCCTGACGAGGCGCCTCTCATCAGTTTTTTCAATATTCTTTCGAGGTCAGAAATATCACGTAAAAACATGTCGCGAAAAAATATTTCTTAATTAAAACATTATCAAACGTGATGTTTTAATTAAACTTTCATTTATTTATTTTATTATTACAGTGTTACGACGTTCGTAACAGGATATTTACAAAGTTCCGGCCCAACAAAATAAAATTTCGGAAAATGTTATAATTTTTTAACGAAAAAAGTATATGAGATAAAAATTTAAAACTTAAAAATGTCTCTATTTACTCCTTTTATCAGTTTAATTTTCGATTACATCTCCAAGGTCAAGCAAAGATTACCGCGAATTTTTTAAATTAAATCTTACTTTTATCGTACATATTTGGTCAATATATTATAGTTTTGGTATATTAATGAATGTAAAATGTATATTATTTTTATATTGTTTTTTATTATAATTTACATAATTCTACATACGCATATGCACATTGATATTATGACATAACGTTTAAAAGAAACTATAAATAGACGCATGCTAATCAGTGAATCTTATAACGAATTCGATTCCATCCACTTAGTGCACACTGTTGCAGATTAAAGCTACCGTACACAACTTGACTTAAAAATATTGTGTTTAATATAAATACAAAAACGGATTTATTTATGAAATCTCCAACATTTTATTATGCTGTTAAGTAAAATCTATATATTTTATAATTCAAAATACTAGCATTTCACTATTATACATTAAATCAATGCACAATGGCTTTAATAATGCGCACTAGTGCGTCTAACTGAATTCGCTATTTGCAACTAAAACCCAATCCACATAAGACATAGAACGCGAGTCGCAGGTTGCAAGTGTTGCATCAGTCAACCTTAAAGGTCACTTTAAAAATTGACGCATTGGATTAACTAACTTGCAATCTGCGACTCGCGTTCTGTGTGTCGTACAGATCGGACTTAAGATAGATGTATATACACAGAAATTTCTGTGATCTTGCTTTGTTAGCTGGACGTCTTACATTAAAAACTTCGATAATGTCGAAATGGCTGACGTAATGTGAAAATGATTACAACATTTTGAAGGTCTCAAGGACGGTTACAAAAATATAAAAAATTAGTTTTATTTAAAAAATTCAGAATGACCTTTGCCTAACCTTGGCAATGTAACACAAAGATAAAAGGAGTAAATAAAGTTTTTTATGCTTTAAAACTTTCATCTTAAATATTTTTTTCACAAAAAAGTTATATTTCTTAAGATATTAGGGACGAAATTTTGTGCACACTCTGCACATATCTGTAGTACTCGACTCGAAATTATATGACTTAAATTATATGATTTAATCAACACTAAATGACTTAAAACACGTAATAAAACATGAAAGTAAATCTAAGCAAATTATTTCCTAGAGTTTTAATTGTCCCACTTTTTTTCTTTTTCATTCTTTTTCAATGTTTTTCCCGCTACAGGCGTAATTCTCATGGTTTTAATTTTCAAGTTCTAAAATATATACAAATCTATTCGTTCCCCTCACAGTACGTCAGATCTATTCGTTCCCCTCATAGTTCCCAAAAATTTATTTGCATACTCTTCTTTCGATTTACAGTGTTTTGAGATAGGCAATGAATAATTGCATAGTTGTAGTGTATTATTAGTAAAAAGCAGAACAAATTTCAAAGCTTGAGAACTTGGAAAACAAATTGCAAAATATATGCACATGAAATCATTAACTTACCCTACAGAGTATAGACTGACTCGCTTGTGATTACACAACACAACATAAAACCACAATTAACCATTTCACGGGTACACACAAACGCGCGTGCACGGTGTATGCATATGGGTAATTCTTTTACAAATCAAACACCTGTCTGATCGACACCTCTTCGATTTGACTGAAACTTTTTTTACGGATTCTATGTCGAAAAAAAAGAGATACGTGTCCGAGGAATTTTTTTTTATTTGCATATTTTCGATAATACAAGTGATCGAACATTTGAGAATGGCAAGTTTTTTGGCTTGGAGACTCATTTTCATAAATCCATAGGTCCGAATCTTTAAGAGCTACAAAATTTTCACCAATTGCACTTTTGTAGCTGAAGGACTGAACTGTAAGAAAAAAATTTTTTTTACAAAAAATACTAACAAATTTATATTGTTATTAACAATTTAATTGTTTAAATCGATTTTTAACAAACGCCCCCAAAACGAATCAAGTTTTTAGTATTTTTATCGCATTCTCCGTCAAATTTTACGTCAAAAACATGTTTTCAAAATATGGTACCTTTTCAATTATTATTGTTAAAATATTAATTTATATAGCGCGTAACGGCCAAAAAAACGGTTTTTTGCTAATAAAACGAAATCTGTAACTCGTATCAAAAAAAGTTAAATGTAAAAGTTGTAGATAATTGACAGATCTACAACTTTTCTCGAAAATTTTTTTTGACATAACCTCAAAATTTTAAATTAAATTGCAAAAAATGTTAAAAATCAGCTTTGTAACAATTATTTCTTGACAATTTGCATAAAAAAAAGTTTATGGGTAATTAATTTCGAATCGAATCTCCTGACATGTTAGAAAACCAATCTTGATTGAAAAAAAATTATTATCAAGCTTTGAAAAAAAAATCTATCCAGTGCGTCATGTAATATCGCCCTGTTGGTTGTATTAGCCACCACTGCCATGAAAGACTTTGATAAATAATAATAGATCACTATGGATTACGGATCTCACTTTAGGCGGACTTCCCCGCGAAATTTTAAAAATATGCAAAAATTAAAAAACCAATATTAAACCAAAAAACCATTGGAGAAATAATTATGAATGCTAAGAAACGAAGTTCCAAAAAATACATAATTTCAAAATATAAAATAAATCCCACATGTCAAAGTTACGCACTGGATGGATTTTTTTTTCAACGCTTCATAATAATTTTTTTTCAATCAAGATTGGTTTTCTAACATGTCAGGAGATTCGATTCGAAATTAATTACCCATAAACTTTTTTTTATGCAAATTGTCAAGAAATAATTGTTACAAAGCTGATTTTTAACATTTTTTGCAATTTAATTTAAAATTTTGAGGTTATGTCAAAAAAAATTTTCGAGAAAAGTTGTAGATCTGTCAATTATCTACAACTTTTACATTTAACTTTTTTTGATACGAGTTACAGATTTCGTTTTATTAGCAAAAAACCGTTTTTTTGGCCGTTACGCGCTATATAAATTAATATTTTAACAATAATAATTGAAAAGGTACCATATTTTGAAAACATGTTTTTGACGTAAAATTTGACGGAGAATGCGATAAAAATACTAAAAACTTGATTCGTTTTGGGGGCGTTTGTTAAAAATCGATTTAAACAATTAAATTGTTAATAACAATATAAATTTGTTAGTATTTTTTGTAAAAAAAATTTTTTTCTTACAGTTCAGTCCTTCAGCTACAAAAGTGCAATTGGTGAAAATTTTGTAGCTCTTAAAGATTCGGACCTATGGATTTATGAAAATGAGTCTCCAAGCCAAAAAACTTGCCATTCTCAAATGTTCGATCACTTGTATTATCGAAAATATGCAAATAAAAAAAAATTCCTCGGACACGTATCTCTTTTTTTTCGACATAGAATCCGTAAAAAAAGTTTCAGTCAAATCGAAGAGGTGCCGATTAATTTTCATCAAAATCCGTTCGGTTTGTAAAAGAATTACCTATATGCGTGAATACTTGTTGGTGATATGTTGTATATGCGTGAAATTTATTGGGAATGCGTTGTGTTGAAATCCCCGTGGTACTTCCCGTAATTATTCCGTCAGTATAGGAATGGAATCCGTGATATTAACATTATAAAAAAGTTAAAAGTATGACAACGAAATATAAAATGCTAATAAGAATCAGAAAACATAAAAAATCTCTTATTTTTAATACAAAGCGCCACTACGATCTGAATGTTAAGATATGTTGAACTACTATATAATAATATATATTCATTGAAATGAATTAACTTCAGAAATGATAATTACATGCCGATATGGTTATCGGACTTTCAACACACACACAATCAATCTAAAATATAAATAATCCCCCCAAATCTTAAAAAACTAATAAATTTATTACGAAAAATATTGCCTCGGTCGAACCCGGATCTCTTGCATTCCGTGCGAGCATCGTAAGCCTTTAGATTACTGAGACCTTAGCACAATATTCTATAAAAAAAATGTCTATTATTTGTTTAACATAAGTAAAGGGTGTCCCAAAATTAACGCAAGATTTGAATTAAATAGAAAACACAGTTTTTAGTCTTTTGATTGTTATTTTTTTATTGAATCATAAAGTACATAGGATAGGGTTATTTGTGGAATAACACATCGGGCAAATGGCCTCCACGGCTTTGCATGCACATACGCACTCGTTTGTCGAAATTTTCCATGACCATTTTGCATAAATGTGGCTGAATTTCGTTGATGCAGCGTTGAATCTCCTCCTTTAATGCACGGGTGGTTGTGGGCTTGTTGACATAGACCTGTGATTTCAAATAACCCCATAAAAAGAAATCTAATGGTGTTAAATCACACGATCTAGGGGGCCAATTCTGATCACCTAAACGAGAGAGTACACGACCTGGAAACGTCTCATGCAGTAACTGAATTGTTTCACGAGCTGTATGGCATGTGGCACCGTCTTGTTGAAACCACATATTGGCCACATCAATATCATCCAATTTCGGCAGAAAGAACTGTGTTATCATGTAGCGATATCGAGCACCAGTAACAGTCACTGCTTGACCAGCCTCATTTTCAAAAAAGTATGGTCCAATGATGCCTCCAGCCCAAAATCCACACCAAACAGTGACACGTTGTGGATGCATTTGTTTTTCGACAATCACATGTGGGTTCTCCGTACCCCAAAAGCGGCAATTTTGGCGATTAACAAAGCCATCAAGGTGAAAATGTACTTCATCGCTTAGGATGATTTTGCTCGAAAAATCAGCATCCATTTGTTGAATAATGAACACACGTTGTTCTATCGTGTAACGCTCCATTTTCACTAAACCTAAACTGTCAGCTGTTAAATTGTTTTTTTTTTGGGTTGCCAACACTTTACTGCACAAATGGCGGCAAATTCAAATCTTGCGTTAATTTTGGGACACCCTTTATAAGTGAATATAAATATAAAAAACAAGAACTGTAGAAAATAAAAAACTTAAAACGCTACAAATACAATACTAAGTACAATACGAGTACATGTCTCGACCTTGTATTTAGTACAAATAAATTAAAGAAATTTATCAAAGTAAATAAAGATATTTTAGACTTTTTCTTGAAGTCTAATGTTGTATAAGATAAATTTTAATGACTGTGATGCATCTTACGTGGGACAAACGGGAAGGAAGCTGACAACTTGGATTTCAAAACATCATAATCATATACGATGGAACACCAGCTCTAAATCAATAACAATAGATCATTGATATCAATTGGATCATGATTAGAACAACATTCTAATCTTGGATGAAGAACGAAACAGTCGCTTTCTTAAACTTTGAATAATAATTTTTACTGTGCCGGAATTTTTTGTACATCTGAAGAGGGCCTAACTATAAGATCGAAACATGTATTGTACTTAGTATTGTATATTGTAGCGTTCTAACTTTTTTTTATTTTCTACAGTTCTGGTTTGTTATATCTCTCTTCAATTATATTTATTTTAAACGAATAATGGAGATTTTTTATGTTTTTTCATTCTTATTAGCTTTTTATATCTCGTTGTCATACTTTGAATATAAAAAAGTTATTCCTTCCAATATCAACTTTGTTGCTATCAGTACATAGAGCAAAAAATTTTGTATTCATGTAGATATGATTGCCTTCGTAACCATTCAACAGTTACGGGAACCATATTTCTCAACAAATAATTGTATTATTAAATAAATAACAACAATGAAGGGCGAAGTAAGAGTCAGCGCATTCCTTTAAAAAGACATATAATTAAAGACATAAATTAAAAGTACAGAAAAGATAAAAAAAGAAGAAGAGATGTATACTAAGAAATAATAACAGTGAAAGGTAAACATATAACATTACAAGTTTCGGCTACCGGATTGAGCCTTCTTCAGATGTTAACATAATTGAAACAGAATTAAAAAATAATTGTCGCAAAAGTTCACAGATTAAGAATACACGCAGTTCGATTGAGTCTCGATGTAGAATTCGACATTATTCGTACGATTGAACACTCAAAAAAGTATCATAGCAAAGTTCAGTAAACATATGTAAAAGATCAAAACTAATGTATCCATATACGAGTAAGTATAACAAATAGTATAAAAGCATAAAGAAGGATGGTATACAGATGTGACAAAACGGACATTGTGTATCGATTAATGTGAAACGAATCGCCATGCACTCAAGAATATTCATTGCAACAACATTCAACTTTGACGGTTTCAGTGAAAATGTTTAAAATTTTCAGTATTCTGAAGAGCCCACTTCCTCCTGGAAGAAACTATGATCGGGCTTATTATTAGATATCTTATTTTTTTGTAAATGATTTTCTTGAAATAGGTGTCTACTTTCTATACTTTCTATACTTGTGTCGATGGGTATTGAATTTATTAGAGTGGTCTTGCTCTACTGGCACGCTACGGTAGAATCTAATAATTGAAATTTGGTGATACAAATAATGCTAATAAAAGCATAATTGTACGACACGACAATGACATGGCTGTGATCTTGGTGAGCGCGGAAAAATGTTTTCGAGGATCCCAATTGACCACATTACGATTAGACACCGCTTAACTTGACACGCACAATTGGATAACAGTATAATTGGATACCTCGTAATTCGACATTGCGCAATTGGACATCGCATGATTGAACATCGTGTGATTGGACCTCTCACGATTGGACACTTGCAAACATAAATTCTCTGTTTTAAAATACAAATTCTCTTATTTAAAAGCACAAATTTTTTGCTGTAAGTACACAAAAATTATATGAAAAAATAATTTATGTTTTTAGAACGGAGAATCATGCGGTATCAAATTATGCGGTATCGAATTGTACGTTGCCAATTGTTCCGTGTCGAATTGTTCCGTATTGAATTGTGCAGTGTCACATTGTGCGGTGTCGAATTGTGCAGTATTGAATTATGCAGTGTCGGTTTGTGCGATGTCCAATTGTGCCGTGTCTAATTGTACGTGTCTAATTATACGTATCTAATCGAGCAATCGTAACATGTCCAATTGAGCGTTACTCCGATTAACTATCAAATGACAGAACGCGGTGTGTGTCGGGAGTGACGGTGCGATCACGCACAACTTACTTGCACATATAATGTAATTACACTCTAAAAAGTATTAGACACTCCTGCTATCCTATTCCGTAACTCTTAACGACAGTATCGATATCGTTACAGTGTCGTTGCGTAGATATTTCATATGGTAAAAAAACTGCGCAACGACATATAATAATAACGACATTGTCGTTAAAAGTTACAGAATAAGGCCCCTGGTGTGGATTTAACACTCGGTATCTGTACAATTCTCCCCAATATTGATACTAAATTAACACCAGCATGGTGTACATTTGAAACCTCTGGTTTTTATAATATAAACTGCAAGCGTACTCACAAACGTGGCGCAACTTTGTCACGCGTTTGCAGCCAATATTCTCTCTTATACAATCAGATATTGCGTGACTTCAAAAGAAACGCGACAGAAATGTGTCTTCACGCGATCACTACTATAGAAAAACATATACGCACTCAGATAAGTCAACTATACAGAAACGTACTTCTGCAACAATGCAATCTTGAGCAGAAAATATTAAAAAATGCCTTGGCCCTCGCTACTCATTCTCCAGACGCTTTTGCTTACCACGTAATGCAGGGACCAGGATATATGGCGTTATTAGCCGGCGAGGTAATACATATAGTAAAGTGCGTACCCGTCGAAGTAAAGCTCGCCCTAACTCAAGAATGCTACGACCAATTACCAGTAATACGAAACAATATAACATATTTCTTAACCCCACGAACTCATATTTTATTGCGACAGGGAACACAGGTTACTTGCAACGCACTTACACCTGCTATGTACCTCCTAGGAGATTCTTGGTACAGATTCGCACCTAGACCTGTAGAAACGTTACCACCTATGATCTTGAAGCCAATGACTAAACCAACATGGAAATATATCAGCCCTTGCTCACTCGCTACAAGCGGGATATACTCAGAAAATGATTTAGAGACCTTACGGGACCATATAATGTTCCCGGCTGAACGACTTTCCGTGCTTAATGCGATAGCCCGAGGAATGATGGGGTAGCCAGGTTTTGTAAACGGAAGCTCGTTCGCTAATCTTTTAGATGAAGCTTCAATAGAGAAAATAGCTCTGTCCACGTGGGAAAAATTCTAGAATAAATTTCTAATTTTCGGAAATATAAGTGCTGGAATAATCGGAATATACACGAGTATGAGTGTGAGAGCTATAAAACTAATAATAGATACATTTGTGCACGGATATGCCTTGCATACTGTGTATGGATGGTCGATGTATCTGCTAGGAGCCATATGGGACTCGGTCACTCAACTTTTATTACACCTGGGCAGTAGGCCAAACAAAAAAACTTTACTGCCTCGGGGCCCACCGAGACGGAACCTAACAAACCTATAATTAAGACTGCAAAATTTTCTGACCAGAGGCACGAGGAAAACGGCTGCCCCCTTCCTCTTCTTCCTAAAGGGGAGCGCGTCTACCCCCCAATATCACTAACAGAAAATTCTACTTATACCCTTAAATTAAAGGGTTAAAACGAGGAAGCGCAAACATAACCACTTCTGCTGAAATTCTTTTCTATTAGACGTCTCTTATTGTATCTCTTTACAATTGACATTAACTATGTCATGTAGCTATTTATATTCCGTAATTTACAGATCTCTTATAGATTACGATGGAGATCGCCACTCTTAACACGAAATACTTGACACGCAGTCCCTTGAAAGTCAAGGTGATAAGGGCGGACTCACCCTGTTCTGGATACAACTTGATAACAGCAAAGAAGATTTCAAGGATCTGATGGAAGATCTCGCCCGCAGAATGACGCGACGAAGTCGGTTTCTACATCAGTCATCCGAGTTTACGATGTTCACTTAGACGATATGGTTGTCGTCCAAGAGGGACGAAGATAGCATCGAGGTATCGTACTCCAGATTCGAGGAGACAGTACGGTCTCAATCAGTCTAAGAGATTGGGGCCGTCTTGTGGAACGAGCTACTCCGAAATTTATATACTTGAAGATAGATTTTGCGAGCTAGAATGGCAAGCTATTCCTTGTGCATTAGCACATATCGGACCTTTTCAGCTAAGGAACACGTGGCCCCGACGAGCAAGGGAATTAATCAAATTTTTTATTGATCGACGCGAGGCGTGGATTAACATCATAGGAGACGTAGAAGATGAAGCAGCAATAGTGAACTTAGAAATAAGGACTGAGTATGGAACCGAAATGAAAAATATTAAGGATATACTTGTAGATTTAGGGCATGCATAGCATAGAAGGGATGTTAAAATCCATGGATCCCTCAATTTAATAAGTCACATAATAGGATTAATGCTAAAGTTAAAATTACGAATACACATCTCAGTATATACAGCTATATATGAATATATAGATAGATAGATAGATAGATAGATAAGAAATATATACACAGATGTATATATACCTTTATAATAGCGATAAGATCGAAAATGAGGAACTCAACCTTGCGTACCGAATAATCTTAAAATTAATCTCTTGGTAGAAATACGCAAAATGCCACTGTGTCGCTACCTCTGCTGCATCACCGAATCATCTGATGAAGAATCATCTATCCCAGTTCAAGCAGAAGATCAATGGAATGCCTAACGGTATTTGAGAAATCTTCGGTGTGTACTGGAAGGGTGTCGAGTCTATCAACACAATAGCAGTTTCATTAAAATTTGTAACGATTGCTACGAACGCGAGACAGTCGAATACAAGAAACAATTTATAGCCGTTTTTTCGCATAGTCTAACGCACCAGAGTAAGTACAGTGCGTAATCAAACCAGATATACGACTTGCAACAAGCCGATAGCATGCATACAATCTGCAGAAGATTGTCCGAGCTGCATTGACTCATTCATACATGCTGACAGAGCGCATCTGGATGCCGGATGGGGCATACCATCGGTCTCCTCATGGACCCAAGATTAAAAGAAATAATCCTTGAGTTTAAATTTTAAGACTATTGTTATTTGGCTTTAGTATTTCATGTTCAGCGACACTTGGGTTGTTTTCTCCTTATTACTATTATAATATGAAGAAAAAGTCGAGAGAAAAAAAAATATATATATATAGATATAGTTTCTCTCCCTCTCTCTCTCCTTCTTTTTATATTATGCAAGAGCGAAAATCTTTCAGATAATTTATTAAATTGAACAATGTTACTATCTTCCCTTTTCTTCTCTAACGAAAACACAAAAATTAATGAACCACTCGCTCGTCGGTTACAGCATATATACAAATAGCAGGACCCTGTTATGGCAACTTCTGTTGGGACGACAAGGCGAGAGACAGAAGCTTATTCAGCAAAAAACCATCAGTGGTGTGCTTATAGATACCTAAAGAAACTCCGACGTGTTATCACATGGGAGAACCATCTGATATATCAACATTATGGCCACTACTTTAAGATTTGCCAGAGATGTCACACACATCTGTCAGACGACCTAAAACTTATTTATTCACCTATATACCATCTAATTCACATAGACTCGGTACTCCGAGAAGCAAAATGTACAGCCTGCAATGAAGTAATGGTGATAGCCAAGGATGTCCCGGTTGCCTCAAACAGTTTCAATAAATTAATAGAAATCTTTATATGAAAAAACGTTTAGACTTAGGCTGGGGATGACTAATAGTCAGCATGCCAGCCAGCAACATGAATTCACCGATGTTTGATGTATAGCACTTCATAACCAATAACGAACAAGTAGTTCTCCTCCCTTTTTCTTTTGCTATTGTTAATGTTTACCTCCCTCAGTTCCAATAATTGAAATGACCAATTATGTAAAGAAGAAAAGGAAAGACAGATTATACTTATATCGGCGATTACCGCAATTACGCATATACTATATATATATATATATAAAGAAAAGGGGAATATTAACTAATAATTTCTTATATTAGAAAAATAAAGTACATTAGAAATAATAACAGAAAAAAATATATATATATATCGGCGATTATTAATATAAAAAAAAATATGTATATACTAGGATTACCGTAAATATGCATATACCAGGTATACAAGTATGAAATGCGGATTTAAAAAAAAAACACGTTAAATTCGGAAGAGTAATAAAAAGAGCTTTATTCAAAGTATGCTCCATTGCTAGTTACACATTTTTCCCATCTTTCGGGCAATATGTGGATACCACGCCAGTAAAAATCTTCCCCCTTTGCCGTGAACCATTCATCGAGCCATTTTTTCACATCTTCGTACGAACCAAAGCGCTGCTCAGCAAGTGCGTGACCCATCGATGCAAACAAGTG
>NW_017305672.1:1120144-1126374 GCF_001594115.1 Trachymyrmex septentrionalis
GATAGCAAAATGAAACATACATAATAGTAATTAAATAAAATACTATACATACATATAAATATATATATATATTTTTTTAAAGAGAGTTCTCTAGTCACTTTATGAGCGTTAAGTTGTCTAATAAGAAGCACGAAAGAATTAAGGAAGAGGTTTTGGAGGTCGCCAATTATTCCTTCCTGCTTCTTACAAAAATAACCGCTATACTACGTGCGAAATTAATAAGAAGTACGAAGGAATTAAACAAAGAGTTTTGTCATTCGTTCCTACTTCTTTCTAATAGGCCTCAGGATGCACACGTAAATGAAATGAGCTTAAGTGTGGATCCTCCAGCCCCGAGATGGCATATGGCCCTAATAAATCCATCGAAGAAAAGAACCGGTTTAGACTGCAAATATTGTAACACGGACCCAATATTTGTCTAACGCGGGGGGTGTTACGTCCGGACTCCACAGTTCTTTTCTACGACTAAAAACTTTCGTCATCACCATAAAAATTATTAACAAGTAATACCGATAGACCATCTGTTACAATAGCAACGAGCCGAATAACATTTACCTTTTTGAGCTAATAATCCACTCGGGACAGAGTCGTTGGATTAGGATTTATTTGAACCAAATGCCAAATAGGCGAACTTTATCCCGAGGAAGAATAAATAGATTAGAATTATAAAACAGCAGTTGTCTGCAATAAATGACACATGTGGCTCAAAACTATTGGACATCCGGCAAATGGTCGATAATGAAAGTTGTCTTAAACACATACCCCTGTATCCCATTTCACAATCGATATCCCTAATCCTAATCTTAGATTAGACCAACAGCACACGTGTGCTCTGCACTTGGCATCACTAACTCGCCAATATAAAAAGAGGCCCTCCACGAGGAACACTCAGTCATAATAATTTCAATCTCCAACCGTTACTCTGCCAGTTGAATTTCAACTTCTAACCGTTACTCTGCCAGTCATATTCAACCTTCAGTCGTTATTCTGGCTGTCCGAATCAAATTCTATCATCAACGTTATTCTGCCAGTCCGTAGGCACATTCCGATCAATATACATATCTTACCGGTTTATATTACTCTACCGATCTGCTAGTAAAAGTGCTGTGAGTCGTGTAAAATCGAGTGAACACGCAGCCATACTATGCGATTCGACAGGAGTCTCCACCTGAGACTCAACCTTCCCTTGTGTGGAACTTGGATCACCAAAGGAATCGGGCCGAATCCCTCTCCATCTGCAGAACAACATGCCGCGTCCGAACCATCCTTACAAGGAGTGGCTTAGAAGCCGGGCCTACCGGGAGGCACGGAGACTCTTGGACGAAGAGTTCAAGAAGTACCTCGCGGATTCACAAGAACAGGGTCGTCCGGGCGAGAACCACTCACCACCATCACCACCCTCGTCACCACCGGTTCCGCCGGCTAATCAGTCTGAGGTTATACCTCCTCCCCCTCAAACACCTTCATCTTCCCCGCAAACTCCTTCGCCTCTCCCTCGATCTCCGTCATCCGCGTTCTCGGACGCACTGACGGAGAGAATCTTTCCAGATACTTCTCCACAATCATCCGATTCGTCGATCCTAATTTCCCTCAGAGGAAGTCCGTCCCCAACGAACTCCACGGACAGCGTAGAGTTCTTAGAGGAAATTCCTCCATCCCCACCTAGATCCTACTTCCGCATCCTACAGAATGATACTTTCGAGTCACTCATCACCCAATTCCCGCGGACTACTACCGCATCCATCCCTCAGGGGGCCTACACAATTGGCCCTCATTATTTTGATCCTGAAGAAATACGTAATGCTATCACCGGCCAAATCTCAACATCCTGTATCCCAGTATTCCTCCCGAATTCCGCCAATCTATTTCTAGTTCCAGTGGGATTCTTTTATAACCTTTTCCCTCCTTCCTCCATGAAATAGATTGATCAGAATCCATCCGACTCATCCGACTATTCGACATAAAGCGCAGACTGAATAGACTGTTGCGGTATTTATGATTACGATAGTTAATAGATTAGAATGTATATATTAATTATAGTAAATCCGTCGATTGTTTTATAACCGTCTATTATTCGCATTTTTTGATAAGCAACATAAAAATAAATAATGTTAATAATTATAATACATAAAAATAAATAATATTAATAATTATCCTTCTCGCTTTCGTTCACTTTGGAAATCCCCCATTAAACCCCGTATTTATTAAAACCTTGCCCTAACAAGCTCGCACGTGGTCCATTCCCGAGTTAAAGGGATTTCCCTGACTCGAAATTCGGACCGACGATCGCACCACTCGTAGGAAACAGATGTCATAGCGTCTTTACGAGACGTTGACCCATATTCCGAAGCGAGCGATAAAAAGGGTGCGTTCGACTCGCGGTATTTGCTCTCTGGCAGATACCTGCGAGACAAGAGTCTTTCCACACTCCATCCTTTCTACTCCCTTCTCTCTTTAAATCCATTTTCCTGAGTTTGGACAATATTATTTAAATATAATGTTGATGTTTCAGAAATATGTCTACAATATTTCAGGATCATTGCAGAAATATTATAAAATATATTAATTATAAGTAAGAATATTCAAGCTTATAACGGTCGAAGCTAGATCTTTAATGCTTAAAATAATTCATTGTGAATTATATATATACTATACTATACATATGTACATGCATATATCAAATTTTTGCTATTTAAACTGCACGCCAAATTGATTTTCCGGACTTACGAACGCAATTAAACTACTGGAATAATATCACAAATTACATTAAATTGATAAGCAAATTTTGATATTCAATCCGGTATCATATTAGAAAGATGTTAATGAACAACTTTAAATAAATTTAGTGCGAAAAATATTACCTTTGAGTGGCTTTGAATGGCAGCTTGAGCAAGGTCTCGGTAGTCTAATGGTTTAGAACGCTCGTACGGAATACAAAAGATCCGAGTTCAAGTAATATTTTTTATCCTGGCCGAAGTAATATTTTTCGCAATAAATATATTTAAAGTTTTTCAGCACATTAACATCTTTCTAATATGATACTGGATTGAATATCAAAATTTGCTTGTCAATTTAATGTAATTTGTGATATTATTCTAGTAGTTTAATTACATAAGTCCGGAAGACCAATTCAGCGCGCAGTTTAAACAGCTAAAAATTTGATATATATGCATGTACATATATAGTATATAATTCACACTGAATTATTTTAAGCATTAAAGATCTAGCTTCGACCGTTATAGACTTGGATATTCTTACTTACAGTTAGTATTTATTACATTACGGTCTTAACAAAATCATTTATTATTATAAAATATCTTTCAAAAAAGATTATAAAAATGTTGTTGCAAGCTTTCAAGAACATTTTATAAAATATTTCAAGCTTGCAAAGTAATGTTTCTGCATTATTAAAATTGTATTTCATGCTGTCATATTTCCTACAAGAATTCATATGATAAAGGTATTGTTTACTTTCCATGATAACATGCATGTATTTGATAGCATTCGCTGTGAATATGAAGGATATACGATATGGCTAGCTAACAAGATGATCGGCGAATTTAAACACAAACTGGAATCATCGAACGCGGATACTTTACGAATCTCTGGTGACGTTGTGCTTTATCAACTTAGTATGAGTTACACTTAAAGAATTGATGAATTATGAACGACATTTGATAATTAACGGTAAAGAAGATGAATGTTAAAATATAGAAGTTAGTGAGATTTGATGCTTTGTAAATTGTTTTCAAATATGTGAAACGCAAATGTATATGATAATATTTTCGATAAAAGCTAGACTGTAATACCAGAATCCTGCTTAAAAAGTCCGACAAAATCAGATAGGAAAAAACTTTTATTTGATTAAATTGTGTTTTTGGTTCGTAAATTTCAAATTACTTATCTGAAATATCTGATAGATTTTCTATATTTCTCTATCGTTTTTGTCGCACGGCTTAGATATCGTTTTTAATCAATTTCTGTCTGATTATGTTTTATCATCATTAATAGTATTATATAGTTTTAATCGTAAATTTTATATTAAGTATTTTTAAAAAAAAGTTTTTTATAATAATTAAAATACAGTTCTTTTTTTATTACTTTTTTGTAGAATTTATTTATATTTTTCACATGCAATTTATTAATTACAATTACATATAATATATGCATCGAAAATTTACAATTTTTGAAAACGCATATCGAAATCGATGGGATTCGAACCTAAGACCTACGAGGTAATAGTTTAGCACTCTAACGCTGAACTATAATCGCACGCTTGTCTAGATATTTTAACATGTGGTAATTATAGAGATATTTCTGGATTAAGTTATATAGATTTTTATAAACAGTATCACGTTTACTTTATCATATATTTTATCATATACTTTAAGTATCATTTTTAATCTCAAATTTTGGATTACTTGCCTGATATAAATTTTCTATATTTCTTTATCATTTTCATCATGTAGCTTAATTATCGTTTTTAAACAAATTCTATCTGGTCACGTTTTATGAAAATTAATAATTAATAATATCCTATCGTCTTTTTGAATTGTAAATTTCAAATTACTTATCTAAAATATTTTATAGAGTTTTCTTCTGTATCATTATCGTAAGCTCAGATATAGTTTTCAATCAATTTCTATCTGATCATGTTCCATCAAAAGTAATTCTTTCGTATTTTTGCTTTGTAAATTTTAGAATCTAAAATTTAATCTTAAATTTCAGAATTTACAATTAAAGATATGAGAGCACTCAATAAGTTCTTAGAAAATCTGTCAGAGGACACTCGCAGTATCATGTCACATTACTTTTTGACAAGTAGCATCTTTCAGCTGATTACTGTCAAATTTTGAACGGAATTCATCGCGTGGTTTCATTTCTGTAGCCGATTAAAGCAAACAACCTTTGCATTTTTTGCAAAATAGAAAAAAACGAGTTTTGTGATCAAACATATACATATGAAAGGTTCAACGCCGAAAAAAATCAAAGCTGGATAATATTCATAACACATCTGCACGAGCATTTGCGACTGTATACAATTGAATAAATTTATTCGGACGGCTTAAAAAAGTTGGAGTATCGTTGGATCAAGTGTATCGAGCTGAAAGGAGATTATGTTGGAAAATAAAAATTAAGTCGATCAAAGAAAATGTGTTTTACTATGTTTTTCTAAAAACTTATTGTCTTGCCCTCGTATGATAGAATATTAATTTTGATAGAACACACGACTAAAATAATTGATTAAAACCGATATTTAAGTTGTATAATAAAAACAATACAGAAATATAAATATAGAATATAGAAATAAATAACAATATAGAAATAAAGAAAATATGTCACGTATTTTAGACGAGTTATTTGTATATAAATTTATGATTAAAAAATGATTTACATGATAGCATATTATTAATTTTAATAAAACATGATAGAAATAGATTCAAAACGGTACCTAAGCTATATGACGAAAACGATAGACAAATACAGAAAGTTTATCAAATATAGCAGGTAAGTAATCTGAAATTTACGATTAAAAACGATATTTAAGCTATATGATAAAAACAATATAATGTTTAGAAGAAATTATATAATTTAATCCAGAATGTCCCTACCATATATGTTAGAATAAGATAGATTTTATGAAAAAATTATCGTGTTCTATAGTTGGCAACATAATGTGACATTTAGGTTATTAAATAATTAATTACTCAATGATTTAAATCAGAACTAGGATCAAGTTGCACATTTCAGCTTGATTTCGTTGACGACGCCCACTGTTCCCCTCTTGCCTAGCAACGAATCGTCGGATGCTTGTAAACAACGAGCGTACCGCTTCATCTTAGGAGCGTTCTTACTATTAACTATACTATACGAATGAAACTGATGAATCTCCCTCAACTTAAATAATGAATTAAAATTTTTTTTTTAGAATAATTTTAAATTAATAATTGAAAATATTGGGTGGATCCATATATTCGTTCGCTTTTTGTTAGTAGTGCAAATTTTTTCCGAATATCTCCGGTTCTGGTTGCCTAATCGGGCAATCCAAATATGTTTTGGAAAGGTGACAGTCCGCTCTTTTCATCTGTCAAATTTGGTTTCATTGGCATTAGTTTTGTTTGTGCTATAGACCTGTGAACATGTCGGAGAATAAGGTGCATTTTCGGCACATTTTGCTTTATTACTTCAAGAAAGGCAAGCGAGCTGCGGAGGCCCACCGAAAGATATGC
>NW_017305672.1:1126474-1139371 GCF_001594115.1 Trachymyrmex septentrionalis
TCAGACATTAACATAACGAAAAAATCACAGAATAAAATCAATTATCGCAAATGATCGCATATTCGGAACATTCTCAGTTCGAGTAAGTCTTGATGTCGAATTCAACATTATTTCCGTACGATTGAACCGTAAAAAAATGTATTAAAAATATCTTAGTAAAGTTCTAGTTGATAAAAAGGATAAATTAAAAACCAAAAAAACGTAACACAAAAAAAAATTTTTTACGCATAAATAAAATAAAATAAAATACCGGGAATCTAATAAAAAATAATAAAAAAATTATGTAATAAAAACTCACCAGAATTCATATGTAAGAAATTCAAATTAGTGTGTCCAAAAAGGAATAAAAAACTTTTGAAATATATACAACAAGAAGGAACGCAGATGTGTAAGACAGACATTACGTGTCGATTATTATGTACGTTCAGTAATGCGGATCAACACAGACTGAGAGAGGAGACGGACTGTTAGTAACAGAAAGTCAAACTTTATTTATGATGGGAATATAAGCCTTGTGGAGGCCATCGGTGTCAGTTTGTAAATTGAGACCATTCTTTTGCTTTCTGATATTAAGCATCTCCGAAACCAAACGTCTCCGATAGCAGGACTCTTCATTCAAAATCACGACTTTATCCCATTTGAATTCGTGATCAAGCTGTCTCCTATGCTCAGTTACGACAGAACGAACAGAAGTGTTGTGTCTAATGTGATTGCGATGTTCAGCAATCTTGGTCTTTAATTTTCTACTCGTCTGTCCCACGTATGACGCGTCACAATTATTACATGAAATCTTGTAGACTACGTTGTTCTTCGATGTATGTGGACAAATATCTTTATGTACTTTGATGTATTTTTTCAATTTATTGGGACTACGGAAAGATACCCTGATGTCGTTTTTATTGAACCGTTTGAACTTTTCCGTGTGGAGAGGGATGAATGGAACCGTAAGCCAAGAAACAGATTCATTTGTCTCGACCTTGTCAGATAAACAAAAACTGAAGGTTAATGGAAAAAAATGTGGAATCAAGAATGAACTTTATAGCTCATAAAAACTCCTCTTTCGGGAGAGGACAATCACTGGAAATGAAATCCCATTGTTCATTAACACAGTCGACCGCTATCTCCATTGGAACATTCGTGAACGAAGACTTGACATCCAATGAAATTAATTTGTATTCATCTGTAATGTGTAACCCTTTTAATTTTTTATTAGACAATGACTATCCATTAACCTTCATTTTTGACACAATCAATCAACGAATAAAAAATTTAATTAAAAATAGACACATAACACATACTAGTTTGACTGACAAGGTCGAGACGAATGAATCTGTTTCTTGGCTTACGGTTCCATTCATCCCTTTCCACACGGAAAAGTTCAAACGTTTCAATAAAAACGACATCAGGGTATCTTTCCGTAGTCCCAATAAATTGAAAAAATACATCAAAGTACATAAATAATAACGATGTAAAGACTCTTAAATGTAAACGTAAATAATCAAACAAATACACGGCGAAAGAAGAGTCAGTAGATTACAAAGAGAAAAACAAAACATTTAATTAATTAAATTATTATGCGACGATACATGCGCACGGAACGGCATATATAAATGTGTAAATGTATAAACATGTGTAAAAATATAACAAGTTTCGGCTACAAGATTGAGCCCTCTTCAGATATAAAACGCAAAAGAGAAATAGACGATAAGTGAAAATTAAGTAAAAAACAAATCATGTCGCAATTAACATTAGACGTAAAGAAATAAAATTCAGATGGATCTCAAAAGTACGATTGAGTAATCAAGGTGTCCATTGTCCAAGCACAGATCGCTAGGCAAGACCGAAAAAAAAAGTTATGAGAAAAAAGACAGACTTTGACAATTAAAAACGCCGTTATACAGATAAAATAACAAACTCACCAGCAAACCCGAACAAATCAATGATCCCCCGCTTATGCACAGGTGAACCATATGTAAGCCGTAACACTCCGGCAATATTGTGCATGCCAGAGCTAGACATGTCGGCGTCGCTCACGACGTGACCGCTCGCTTAGACGGAATATAACGCACTGAGAGAGGAGAGGAGACGGGCCGACACAATCGAAAGTCATACTTTGTTTATTATCGGTATATACGCTTTATGGAGACTTTCGGTGTCAGTTTGTAGATTCAAACTATTTTTTTGTTTTTTGATATGTAACATTTCAGAGATTAGCCGCTTTCTGTAAGAAGGTTCTTCATCAAGGATCTGAACATCGTCCCATTGAAAATCATGATTGTAAAGAAGTCTATGCTCGGTGATAACGGAGCGGGTAGACGTTTTGTATCGAATGTGGTTACGGTGTTCCGCAATTCTGGTTTTTAGTTTTCTGCCCGTCTGCCCGACGTAAGATGCATCGCAATTATTGCATCGAATCTTGTAGACAACATTACTTTTTGATGTACGAGGACAAGTGTCCTTTTGGACTCTGATGTACTTGTTCATCTTGTTAGGGCTGTGGAAAGCTATTCTGATGTCGCCTTTATTTTTGCGTAATGCTCTAAATCTCTCCGTGTGAGACGGAACGAAGGGGACCGTAAGCCACGAGGTAGACTCTTTCGTAATATCATTCTCAGTTGTGACGTTATGCACGTTGTGAATTTTTTTGATTAAATTTTTTATTCTATGGTTCATGGTATCAAAAATAAAATCGAGTGGGTAGTCATTTAAAAGTAAGATATTAATAATGAAAGTTAAGTTTTTCGTGTGAAATCTACTGTCAGATAGTAAAAATGCTCTGTCAACTAACGAGAAGATGGTACCTTTTTTTTGTGTCAAAGGATGATTCGAATGAAAGTTCAGGAATCTACCTGAGAACGTTGGCTTACGGTACCAATCCAAATAACATTGATTTTCATTGACCAACACGGTAATATCCAGAAAATTTATCGCATTACCCCCCCTTTCCACGGTGAACTGTAAGCGCGGATGGAATGAATTAAAATGTTTTAATAACCTATCAATTTGTGAGGGATGTACCGCCGTACATATGTCGTCAACGTATCTGTAGTAAAATAATGTGTCAACGTTCGACGACCTCAAGGACACCGTCTCCAATCTCCTCATCACTAGGTCCGCTATTATGGGTGATATTGGAGAGCCCATGGGAGTGCCAAAGCATTGTCTGTAAAATACATCGTCGAAGGAAAAGAACGTGGAGTCTAAAACGAACTTTATTGCCCCCAAGAACTCTTTTTTAGGTAGGGAGCAATCTCTGGCAATAGCATGCCAATGTTCGTTTATGCAGTCAATCGCCAAATCAATTGGTACGTTCGTGAATAAAGAGGTGACATCTAGAGATATTAATTCATGTGCCCCTGTGAAATGTACATTCCTTAGTTTTTCGACTAATTCAAAACTATTCTTGATGTTGCTATCGGTTTTCGGAATGGTCTTAAATAATTTATTCTGTAAGAACGCAGCCAAAGAATATAGCGGACTGCCCATCGACGACACGATAATTCTTAAAGGACAGCCAGGTTTGTGTATCTTTGGCAGTCCATAGGCCCTCGGGAGAGACCCATCGCTGCAGTACAGCGCTCTGTACTCAGAGTCCCCAATATATCCTCCTGTTTTCCACCTTGTGAGCATAGATCTTAAAGCCGTCGTCAGTTTTTTTGTCGGATCTTTATTAATCTGGACGTACGTGTCCGAGTCCCCCAGTAACGTAATCATTTGGTCTTTGTACGCATCTCTGTCGATAGCAACAGTGACGTTGCCCTTGTCCGCACGCGTGAACACAATATTGGGATGCGCCGACAAGAACAACCGAGTTTCTGACTCCATCTTAGTTAACTGTTTGTGGACATCCAGAGTAAAGACAGGAGAAGAAATGATATTTTTTAGGATGGGAATAGACTGATTAATTATGTCCATTTTCTTGTCCAAAGGCATCCTCAATGTGCCACTCTCAATACCCTTAATGCAGTTAAAAATAATCTTGTTCTTATTATCGAAGGGGAGCGCAAAGTCTTCACCCAATTGTAAAAAACATTGAACATTGTTAGGAATATCGCACGAAGACAAGTTCAGGAACCAACCGTCTCTGACCGTGGACAGAGACGAAGGGACCTGTGACGGAAAGGAGTTAGGGAGTATGGAAATCATAGGATTGAGAGAACATTTATTTGGAAGAACAGAACTGTCGACGAAATACGGTGCTGGATTAAGAAAGCCGCGCCCCAAAGATCTACAAGTATTATCTAATGTTGAGCTAAGTGATTTACGGACGGAGTCAGAATTGTACTGTATGGGCGCGATCCTGACGATGGCTTGTTTCATTTTTTTATTGATCAACCACCGAAGTTTAGAATCAAGCCTGTTCTTTTCTTTGATGAAATATTGATTTGCCCTGTGTCCGTAGGAACTCATCACAAATGTGCGTCGGAAGATAGATTGAAAGGCAGCTCACAAAATGGAAAAGTAAATACCTATAACGGTCGATAATCCTATGTGAATCGCTCAGCTCCATCCTCAAGATCCTCTTTATCAGCGAGAATTGTTATATTTTTACACATGTTTATACATTTACACATTTATATATGCCGTTCCGTGCGCATGTATCGTCGCATAATAATTTAATTAATTAAATGTTTTGTTTTTCTCTTTGTAATCTACTGACTCTTCTTTCGCCGTGTATTTGTTTGATTAAAGTACATAAAGATATTTGTCCACATACATCGAAGAACAACGTAGTCTACAAGATTTCATGTAATAATTGTGACGCGTCATACGTGGGACAGACGAGTAGAAAATTAAAGACCAAGATTGCTGAACATCGCAATCACATTAGACACAACACTTCTGTTCGTTCTGTCGTAACTGAGCATAGGAGACAGCTTGATCACGAATTCAAATGGGATGAAGTCGTGATTTTGAATGAAGAGTCCTGCTATCGGAGACGTTTGGTTTCGGAGATGCTTAATATCAGAAAGCAAAAGAATGGTCTCAATTTACAAACTGATACCGATGGCCTCCACAAGGCTTATATTCCCATCATAAATAAAGTTTGACTTTCTGTTACTAACAGTCCGTCTCCTCTCTCAGTCTGTGTTGATCCGCACTACTGAACGTACATAATAATCGACACGTAATGTCTGTCTTACACATCTGCGTTCCTTCTTGTTGTATATATTTCAAAAGTTTTTTATTCCTTTTTGGACACACTAATTTGAATTTCTTACACATGAATTCTGGTGAGTTTTTATTACATAATTTTTTTATTATTTTTTATTAGATTCCCGGTATTTTATTTTATTTTATTTATGCGTAAAAAATTTTTTTTTGTGTTACGTTTTTTGGGTTTTTAATTTATTCTTTTTATCAACTAGAACTTTACCAAGATATTTTTAATACATTTGACGGTTCAATCGTACGGAAATAATGTTGAATTCAACATCAAGACTTACCCGAACTGAGAATGTTCTGAATATGCGATCATTTGCGATAATTGATTTTATTCTGCGATTTTTTCGTTATGTTAATGTTTGAAGAGGGCTCAATCCGGTAGCCGAAACTTGGAACTTGTAATCATTTTCATAATTTCGATTTTAATTTTTGCGTTATATAATTTTTACCTCTGTTAATTATAATATAAATTTTGTTAATTTCAAAGAAATGTGTTGACTCTTACTTTGTCCGTTACTTATTATTATTTGTTTAATATATATACAGCTTTCAATCATTTTGTTGATGCTTGAATCGGTTATTAAATTCAATTTGCTTTTGAGAGAAGAAAAATAGTTCTTTATTGATGGACAGACGAGACGAGACTGACTCGCATGGCAACGATGCGAGAGTCTAACTTGTTTGTTTAGTTAGAGTGACATGGCAACGCGACGGTCGACCCGAATAACAAAAACAGTCGAGACATGCCACGGAGACACTCGGGCCTTTTCGTTGAACATCGATAGCGCTCTTACATTACTCACACAAGCACACTAAGCTGACTCAACACTTCCGCCGCTTGAGTGCTTGTTTACATTCACACGCATCCCCATACTATCTCGCAGACGTCTAAATCTCTCTTTCGGCAGAGCTTTCGTTAATATATCCGCCTTTTGTATTTCAGACGCGATATATTCGACTCGAATTTCGCCTTTTTCAATCATCTCTCGGATATGATGATATCGGATGTCGATGTGTTTTGTCCTCTGATGAAACTCTGGGTTTTTCGCTAGCTTTATAGAGCTCTGGTTATCAACACACAACAATGTGGCACTACTACAGCGATGTCCAATATCATCTAACAGACCTCGGAGCCACTTGGCTTCTTTTGCAGCGGATGATGCGGCGATATACTCAGACTCCGTGGTACTTAACGTTACCATCTTTTGTCGACGTGACGACCACGTGACCGGTCCATTCGCAAAATTGAATATATAACCGGTCGTTGACCTTCTTGTTTCCAAATCTCCAGCGTAATCCGCATCGGAGAACCCAACTAAGTCGTATTCGCTTCCGCCGCTTCGATATTCAATTCCTAAATCTACCGTTTGAATTAGATAGGCGAAAATCCTTTTTACAGCGAGCCAGTGATTTAGATCATGATTATTTAGGAATTTACTCGCGTTATTTACCGCGAATGCGATATCCGGCCGTGACACAATGACTAGAAACATGAGTGATCCTACAGCCTCCCGATAAGGCACATTAGTCACATTTTCGCTTGCTTCTACCGGACTCAAGTTTGTGTGAGGATCCGAAGGAATACTCACAGCCTTCGCTTTGTTCATGCCGAACTTGTCGATTATTTGTTTTACGTAGGCGCTCTGATGAATAAACAGTGATTTTCGCGCCCGATCGCGACTTATTTGTAGACCTATAAAACAACTTGCATCGCTTTTCGTGATTTCGAACTCATTACTCAATAATGCCGTTATCTGTTTAACAACTTCTTTGGACTTGCACGCGATGAGCCCGTCATCTACAAACAGCGCGAAATACACAATTTCATTTTCGTAGCAGCCAGTATAAATACATTTATCCGCATTGGTTTCCGTAAACTCGAAACGTTTTAAGAAACTACTGAACTTCTTGTTCCAGCACCGAGGTGCTTGCTTTAAGCCATACAACGATTTGTTTAGACTACACACTACATTCGTGTTGTTGTTCACACACTTTCCATTGAACCCCTTTGGAATCTCCATGAGTATCTCCTCGTCGAGACTACCATACAGAAACGCCGTTTTTACGTCAAACTGTCCGAGTTCAAGATCTTCTTGTGCGACGAGTGCTAACAGCAGTCGTAGTGAGTCGTATCTCACTACCGGTGAGAATGTCTCGTTGTAGTCGATACCCTGACGTTGTAGAAAGCCTCTTGCACATAATCGAGCTTTATATCGATATACTTGTCCAGTCGTGTCCCTGAGCTTCTTAAAGACCCACTTTGAGTCTATAGTTTTCTTATCAGCTTCCCTCGGAACGACGGTCCACGTGTGATTCTTCTCATGAGCTTTGAGCTCCTCATGGATCGCCTCAATCCATCTTGAAGAGTCTTCTCCGCTGATTGCTTCTTCGTAACTCGCAGGAGAATCGTACTGAGCTAAGTTAATCTCGTACTCCTGGTCGTATCGCTCTGGTCGTCTTAATGACCCACGATTGCGCAGTCGGCGAGGTTCGTCAGACATTCGCTGTGGCTCAACGCTGTCCTCTCTTTCGGGTTCTTCAAAAACGACTTCAGGATTCGACTGCTCCTTTTCCTGTCCTTGTTCTTCGTCGTATTGAATGGAGTCGCCTGTCGAAAACATCAAGTCTTCGTTTTCGCTATTGACCGTCGAAGATTCACTTTTGTTTCGTTTCTCGTTGAACACCACATTTCTTGAGACAGTCACCGTCCTGGTCTCCGGGTTGTACAACCTGTAGTTGGATGAATTTCCTTCGTACCCTACGAACATCACCTTCTTCGACCTCGCGTCGAATTTCTTCGTGAATTGTTTAGGTACATACACAAAAGCTTCCGATCCGAACACTCTCACATGACTTAGATCCGGTTTTTCTCCAGTCCAGATTTCGTACGGCGTCTTTGTCCTTCTTCTTTCCGACGACAACACTCTGTTTTGGATATAGACGGCCGTATTTACCGCTTCCGCCCACAGCAACGTCGGTAAATTCTTCGCTTTCAGCATAGTACGCGCACACTCAACAATTGTTCGGTTGTCTCGCTCAGACTTGCCGTTCTGTTCTGGCGTGTACGGTGCACATGGCTCGAATTGTATACCGCGCGACGATAAGTACTGCTTAATCTTCTCATTAACGTACTCCCGGCCGTTATCGGTACGCAATCTTTTCATTGATCTCCCGAATTTGTTCGCGATCAACCTGTCGAATTCTTTCAACCGTTCGAATACATCCGATTTGTGTTTCAAGAAATATACGTATCGGAACCCGGAAGCATCATCGATGAAAGTCACAAAATATCGCGCACCTCCCGGAGAGGTCTCGGACATTGGCCCACATACGTCACTGTGTATAAATTCACCCGGCTTTGTGCACCCTTCTTTTTCAGCTGCCTTGAACGGTAATCTGTGTGCCTTTCCAAACTGACAAGCATCACAAAAGAAATCTTTTTCGTTGGTAACACTCACCCCTTTTATGAGCTGTTTGTTCACCAGATCACATATTGCACGTTTGTTCAAATGTCCTAAACGTTCGTGCCAGAGCTTTAAATTCGTCGTGGTCACGTTGACTTCGCCTGCACTTCGTGCATTTTTCACGCGGAAAAACATTCGGAAGATTTCGTTCGACTGCTTGACTCCAGTCGCCACGATTTTGTTATTGTCTGTCAACACTACATATTCACTAGCAAAACTCACTTCGAAGCCTCTCGAAGTACATACACCGACGGAAAACAAGTTGTTGCGCACTTTCGGTACATAGAGCACATTTTCTATGCGCGCCTCGCGCCACACGCCGTTGACGAGCTTATCGATAATTACAGTTCCTTCGCCTGACACTTCGCACACGCCGTCGTCTCCGACCGATACCGTTGTGCCTCTGAGCGGACGGAACTCGGTAAACCATTCACGTCGAAACGTGATGTGCCGTGAAGCACCACTGTCGACATACCAGATATCTTTCTTATCCAGTTGTAGCCATTGATTTTTGACATTCTCAGGCATTTTACCAAACCGACTGTTTCTTGAACTGTTGTTTACACTTCCCGAACTTTCAACGATAAACACGCTTCCTCGCGTCTCACTTTCGTCCCTGGCAGTTTTTCCTTGTTTTCGCGTCGGGCAATCACGTGCGTAATGCCCCTTCTCTTGACAACGATAGCACTCGACGTCCCTTTTTTTCTTCTCACATCTTTTGTTTACCTCATTTCTTCCTTTCGAGTCTCCTTTGTGTTTTGAACTGCCAGCCCTCTCGCTGATCCGCATCGCTGAAAATGCCGTACTTTCTTCTTTTTCAGCTACCAAACGACTTTCCTCGGTGATAAGTCGTTCTTGCAGATATTCTACAGTTTGTCGATCAGGATCGACACTGTCCCACGCTGTCTGCAGGACGCTAAATTTTGAGGTTAAACTCGATAGTATTTTCGCCATGATTGTCAAGTCGGACACTTTTTCTCCGAGATCACGTAACTGTATCGCCAAATTCTGTACTTTTGCTACATGCTGAACAGCCGAATCCGTCGCTCCCATTCGATATTCATGGAACCGTTTCATTAATACGAGCTTGTTCGCTGCTGAATTTTGCTGGTGAATTCTTGCGAGTGTATCCCACATTTCCTTGCCGGTGGTACATACTAGTAAACCTTCTAGTTGTTTGTACTCCATTGCTCTCGAAATGATAAACATCGCTTTTGCGTTGTCTTTCACCCACGCCTTCACACGCTCCTCTTCAGCTGCTGCAGGTCTTACGTTTGTACCGTCTACGATTTCGTAAATACCACAAGCTCTCAAAGCCGCTTCCATCTGGAATTTCCATCCGAGGAAATTTGTTCCATCGAATTTTGGCACGTGCCCCACAGAAAATTCGTCTGGCATTTTTATTTATTTATACTTAGCAAATTGAACGCACTGGAATCGTATCTGGGCCCATAACCTGTTGAGGCTTGAATCGGTTATTAAATTCAATTTGCTATTTGAGAAGAGAAAATACGTGTTTATTGATAAACACACGAGACGAGACTGACTCGCATGGCAACGATGCGAGAGTCTAACTTGTTTGTTTAGTTAGAGTGACATGGCAACGCGACGGTCGACCCGAATAACAAAAACAGTCGAGACATGCCACGGAGACACTCGGGCCTTTTCGTTGAACATCGATAGCGGTCTTACATTACTCACACAAGCACACTAAGCTGACTCAACACATTTAATAATAATATATTTATTTAAAACTTTTAACTTGTGCTGTAGAACTTGCGCTCATAATAAAATAACAATATTAATTAATTTTTGCAATATATACAGAAAGAAAATCGGCAGTATAAGAAATGTACATACATATATATATATATATATATATATATACGTATATGTATTAAATCAATCGGAAAGTGTTGTCTATCTAGCGGCAAGCTCTAGCTAGAACTGTCGATAACTCTAATGTCTAAACCAAGATTAATTTTTTAGTTTTACCATCTGTCAATAAAATTCAGTATACAAAAGTATACATTTGCATCAATAACATTGCTTTTTACTGCATCGAAAATGTCAACATTTGAACCAAATAAGCGGCATTTGCACAAAGTGTTAATCTTTCGCTCCAAATGGAAGAAAACTGCAGCTAAAGTTCATCGAATGCTTGTAGAAGTTTATGGTGATAGTACTCCTTCCGATAAAACATGTAGAATGATTTCGACGCTTTAAAAGTGGTAATTTTGATATAGAGGACAAAGAGCGTTCTGGACGGTCAAAAGCATTTGAAGACAAAGAATTACAGGCATAGGTGGATGAAGATCCATGTCAAACGCAAAAACAACTTGCAGAAGCATTAAATTGTGCTCAATCTATTATTTCCGATCGTTTGAAAGCCTTGGGAAAGGTCTACAAGGAAGGAAAATGAGTCCTATATAAACTGAAGCCAACAGACATTAAAAGGTAAAAAACCATCTGCGAAATTCTGCTTGCTAGGCAACAAAGAAAGGGGCTTTTGCACCGAATTGTGACTGGCAATCAAAAGTGGATCAATTTCGATAATCCTAAACGATAAACCATTTGCGATCTAGGCCAACCATCGACATCGACACCAAAGTGGAATATCACAGAAAGAAGGCAATGCTCTATATTTGGTGGGATCAGAAGAGTAGTGTGCCACGAGCTATTGAAATCTGGTCAAACAGTCATCTCTACCGAAAACAAATTATCCGTTTGTGCCAAGCATTGCACGGAAAACGACCAGAATATGAAACGAGACAGCATAAAGTGATTTTGCTTCATGATAATGTTCGGCCTCACGTCACAAAACTTGTCAAGGAAACGTTAGAAGCACTTGGCTGGGAAATGCTACCCCATGCGGTTTATTTACCAGACTGTGCTCCTTCCGATTATCACTTGTTTCGATCGATGGCACACGCATTTGTAGAGAAACAATCAATTCTTATGAAGACGTCGAAAAATGGATTTCTGAGTGGATAGATGAGTCATTCTTTCGCCGCGAAATTCGCTTACTGCCCGAAAGATGGGAAAATAACGATGGACAATATTTTGATTGAGATACTTTTTCATTTTGTTTTTTAAATAAAACCATACTTTTTGCAAAAAACGGAACTTCCCAATTGACCTAACATAAAATAAATAACAATAAATAAAAAGCAAAGTAAGAGTCAAACACATTTCTTCAGAAAAGTCATACAATTAAAAGAATAAATTTACAAATAAAGAAAAGTAAAATTGAAAAAATAAATAAAATATATTATAATAAAATAAAAACTCAGTTTAAATACAAATAAATTACAAGTTTCGGCTACCGGATTGAGCCCTCTTCAGACATTTACTTATCGGAAAAAAATTGCAGTACAAAATGTTTATCGCAAATGTTCGCATATTCACTATATTCACAGTTTGGGTGAATCTTGATGTAGAACTCGATATTATTCACATACGATTGAGCAGTCAAATATGTTTCTCTTGGAAAAAAATAATAAATTCTAAAAAACAAATTCTAGTTGATGGATGGTTTGTACACTTATCTTCCTTTGACATTCCTTGCAACATTCAATGTTTTTTACAATTGGGAGAAAATTTTGCGCTTCCTTTTAATAACAAGAATAAGATAATCTTCGAATGCAAAAAGAGAGTTGAGAATAGCACACAGAGAATGCCCATTGGTAAGAGAATTGAAGTTACGAACCATTCTATTTCAATCTTGACTAAGATCATCTCTTTTCATATTTTTACATCTCCTACGAATAAACAATTATTAAAATTGGAATCTGACACATGTACATTTGTATCGATGCATCCTAACATTAATTTGACGCACGCTGACAAAGGTAACGTCACGGTTGCTGTGGACAAAGACACATACATAAATAAAATGACTACATTATTAGGTAACTCAGACACGTATGTACCTATTAAGAAAGATCCTACCAAGAAACTTACGAGCTAAGGTCTATGCTTACTAGATGGAAAACAAAAGATTATATCAAGTACTCTATTTATAAAGCGTTATATTGCAGTGACGGATTACTTCCGAGAATCTATGGATTGCCGAAAATTCACAAACCAGGTTGTCCTCTCAGAATTATTGTTTCATCGATAGGCAGTCCATTATATACATTGGCTACATACTCGTATGGTATTTATACAATATATTATTCAAAACTATTCCTAAGGCGGATAATTACATTAAAAATTTTAATTACATTAAAAATAGCTTCCAATTAGTTGAAAAATTAAAAAGATT
>NW_017305672.1:1139471-1139990 GCF_001594115.1 Trachymyrmex septentrionalis
GCAGCGACGCAGGGGGTAGGAAGTGCCACGCAGTTCCGTCGATAATGAGTCGATTGCGGGAGTTAAGATCGTGAATGGCTTCTGCATTGGACAATTCACGATCGGCGCCGTGAAACGTGATTCTGTTATCGGAATACATGGACGTCGGTAGTCCTCGGCGAGAAACAAATTGTTGATACGCTGCTATAAAGGTGACAGAGATATAATCGCTGACGAGCTCTAGTGCAGAGCTTTGGTCGTGAGGCATATGAATAAAGCGATATAGGTCTTTTGCGATTTATATCCTCGACCGGGAGTCGTTCGGACAGCGATCGAACCTGCGTAATCGACGCCAGTATGGACGAAAGCGCGAGCGATGTGGTTGACTCTCGCAGCCGGGAGGTCACCCATGAGTTCGACGAGCACGTCGGCGCGTTCACGCGTGCATGGTATGCACTTATAAAAACGGATCGAATGGTGGCGCCCGAATAATCCAGAATTCGTGTCGCAATGACGCGAGCGTTAATTGAGAACCGACAT
>NW_017305672.1:1140090-1145380 GCF_001594115.1 Trachymyrmex septentrionalis
TGTTATATCACTTTTCACGAATGTTCCAATAGAGATAGCGGTTGATTGCATGAATGAGCAATGGAATTTTATTTCCAAGGATTGCTCTCTGCCTAAGAATAAATTTCTGGGAGCGATACAGTTTGTTTTAGATTCCACCTTTTTTCATTTGACAATAAAATTTATAAGCAAAACTTCGGCACTCCTATGGGTTCTCCTTTATCACCTGTAATAGCGGACCTTGTAATGAGGAGATTAGAGACGGTGTTCTTGATGTCGTTGAATTTGGATATTTTATTTTATTATAGATATGTAGATGACATTTGTACTACAGTTTCTCCCTCAAAAATTGATATTTTACTACAACAATTTAATTTATTTCATCCGCGTCTTCAATTTACTACAGAATTAAGAGAGGATAAAATAAATTTTTTGGATATCACTATATCTATTAATGTTTTATTTTTGATTGGTACCGCAAACCTACCTTTTCCGGAAGGTTTTTAAATTTCAACTCAAATCATCCTATTGAACAAAAGAAAGATACAATTTTTTCGCTAGTTGACAGAGCTTTTTTACTTTCTGACTTTATGTTTCATACAAAAAATTTGACATTTATTATTAACGTTTTATTAGATAATGACTACCCATTAACTTTTATTTTTGACACAGTTAATCAACGTATAAAAAATTTACTTAAAAATAGACACATAGCACATAAAGATTTGGTTGACAATGTCTGTGCGAATTAATCTGCATCTTGGCTTACCATTTATTCCTCTTCACACAAAAAAATTTAAACGGTTCAATAAAAAAGACATCGGGGTATCTTTTCATAGTCCTAATAAAATGAGTAAATATATTAAAGTACAAAAGGATATTTGTCCCTATACTTCTAAGAGCAATGTATGTATTATAGTTTATAAGATTTCGTGTAATATGTAATTGTGATGCGTCGTACGTTGGACAGACGGGCAGACAATTGAAAACCAGAATTACAGAACATCATAATCATATTAGACATAACATTTCTGTCCGTTCTGTCATAACGGAACACAGGCTGCAATATGATCATGATTTTCAATGGGATAGTATTAAAATTTTAGATGAAGAGCCTTGTTATAGGAAACATAAAAATGCTGTTCAAGCAAGAAAAAATTATCCGATGTGTATAGAGAAGATGTATTGACAGAACGCCAGTGCCAAAACTGGTTTGCAAAATTTCGATCCGGCAATTTTGATGTTGAAGATGCACCACGTTCTGGAAGGCCAGTTGAAGCTGATGAAGACACAATAAAGGCATTAATTGATACAAACCGGCGAATAACAACTCGTGAGATCGCTGAGAGATTAAATTTATCGAATTCAACCGTTCATGATCATTTGAAACGCGTCTGATTGAAAATCGTCTTTCATTTTCATAAGAAAAAACGAAATTACTTTCCGAACAACCTCGTTCATCAAGACTCACCTGAACTGTGAATATAATGAATATGCGAATATTTGGGATAATTAATTTTGTACTGCGATTTTTTTCCGATAAGTTAATGTCTGAAAAGGACTCAATCCGGTAGCCGAAACTTGTAATTTATTTGTATTTAAATTGAGTTTTTATTTTATTATATTTTATTTATTTTTCAATTTTACTTTTCTCTATTTGTAATTTATTCTTTTAATTGTATGACTTTTCTAAAGAAATATGTTTGACTGTTACTTTGCCCTTTATTTATTGTTATTTATTTTGTATAGGAAGAGACCTTCAATTTGTTAAATGATCTAATATACATATGTACACAACATATAATATAATAATATAATTATTATCTAATCATTACAATTGAAAAAATATAATTATTATCTAATCATAACAATTAAAAAAATAATAATCTCAATTCCTGAAATAAATAAAATCACTGGTAACAAAAAATGTAGCGACTGGGAACTAGCGCTGTAAATGGAATAAGTATTATTTATTCTTGAAAAATTAGACATATAATTATATTTTAATGATATTTATATCTATTGTTTACAGCGCTAATTCCTAGTAGCCAGTTTTATTAATTTGTAATTAGATAATTATAATTATTTTGTACAATAATTAGATAATTATAATTATAAGACAATAATTTCCACGTCACCATTGAGGTACTATTGTTGACGCATTTTTTTTTAAGTAGTTTCCGCAATAGACCTATTCCTGAAAAGAAAAATATAAAAAATTTATTTGTAAACAAAGAAACGAAATTCGAAGAATATTTAAATGAATATTATCTCGATTTTCTAGGTTGTTTAGTACGATTGTACAATAATATATCTACAGGAATGCTAGAAGAACTGGTTTGCATTAATGAAGATACAGATTTATTACTTAAAGAAGAACGCTTATCTGATTTTATATTTTTCATTTGAAAAAGAACATTCACATAAATATGTGGATCCAAACATAGAAAAAATTTGCAAACAAAAATCTTTAAGATCAGGATAATTTGAAATATTCAAAAATTTTAAAAATTCTGCTCCTTTTTCTGGGCACGCTTTCAGAGACAAATCACTTTGCAAATCGCAAAGTTCTTCTTGAAATTGTAAGTTCTATTTTTCTATTTTCGCGGTTACAGGATTTTCAAAAAGAATTAAATTTTGTCTAAAGCTCTCGAAATCAGTAAAACGTATATCGAACTGATTTATTAATGAATTAATTAAATCTATAAATTTTTTGAAATTGCAATTTGTGCCGTATTCTTCAAAAAGTATTTGGCAAGAAGGATAAAAATAAAGACTGTTTTCTTTTAAATGATTTTTAAATAATAACAATTTCCTATGAAATAAGTCAATATGACTAACTAATTGACTTATTGTCTGTTTAGTCTTTTGCAGCTTCAAATTAGGATATTTAAATGATTAGTGAAATCAGTAATGAAAGTAAGCTCACAAAGAAACTCTACATTTTCAAAGAGAGATCTAAAATCATCATCTTTTTCAACGGACATTTCTTGCAAGAAAAGGAAGATTTCTTTTCTTATCAAAAAGAACTTCTCTAAACATTTGAGCACTAAGCCATCGGACTTCACAATGTAAGGGTACATTTGTATAAATTGCATTATGTTCTTCAAGAAAATTTTGAAATTTTTGATAAGATAGAAATTTGTGACCATCTTTTATTGAATTGACGAGTTTAGTAACAATTTTCATGGTGGAACACAATGTTATAGTTTTCTCACATAATACTTCTTGATAAATAATATAATACAATGTATAACGGAGAATTTCAAATTTCGCTGCCTTACCTGACCATAAATACCTGTTTTTGGACCTAGCATCGCTTTCATACCATCAGTAACAATAGCCATTAAAATAGAACATTTGGAAAAGTCAATATTAAATTTTTGAAGAGTTTGTTCAACACCATTAAAAATATCAATACCTTTTGTCGTATCTCGCAATGGAACAAAGTTCCAACAGCTCCTCGACATATGAGAAATCGTTCTGTACGATTCGAGCAAAAATATTTAATTGGCTCACATGTCGATTATTGGTGCTTTCATCCAAACATAATGAAAAATAACTACATAATGAAAAATAACTACCGCTCGTCTCGAATGTAAGCATTCCAAATAATTCGCATCAAAGTACAATACACAAGATACAATAATGGTACGTACTATATATAATGACGAAAATGGTTTGATACAGGATACAAAGATCGTGATGCAATATAATCAAAATAAAGTTCATGATATCGATCGCGAGCATCAGGTACGTTTACCGGAAATCCGCCTACCGTGATGGAATCTTTAGATTCTTCGGTATTGATCGTGACGGGTAGAAAACAAAGTTTCACAATCGGTCGCTTGTACTCGGAACGCCCTGTTTTTACAGGCGTGCGGAGGCCGATGCACTGTTTTAAATGATGCTTGACATTTTTAACACCGACCTCCCACAGCAGCGACGCAGGGGGTAGGAAGTGCCACGCAGTTCCGTCGATAATGAGTCGATTGCGGGAGTTAAGATCGTGAATGGCTTCTGCATTGGACAATTCACGATCGGCGCCGTGAAACGTGATTCTGTTATCGGAATACATGGACGTCGGTAGTCCTCGGCGAGAAACAAATTGTTGATACGCTGCTATAAAGGTGACAGAGATATAATCGCTGACGAGCTCTAGTGCAGAGCTTTGGTCGTGAGGCATATGAATAAAGCGATATAGGTCTTTTGCGATTTATATCCTCGACCGGGAGTCGTTCGGACAGCGATCGAACCTGCGTAATCGACGCCAGTATGGACGAAAGCGCGAGCGATGTGGTTGACTCTCGCAGCCGGGAGGTCACCCATGAGTTCGACGAGCACGTCGGCGCGTTCACGCGTGCATGGTATGCACTTATAAAAACGGATCGAATGGTGGCGCCCGAATAATCCAGAATTCGTGTCGCAATGACGCGAGCGTTAATTGAGAACCGACATGCAACGTTCTAAGATGATGGTACTGAGTACCATCTGGATGGTAATAAGTACTAATAGTGGATGCGCGCGTAAGACAATGGGATTCCTCATCGCTCCAGAGAGACAAGCTCGACGGAGTCTTCCTCGAATACGAATAAGTCCATCCTCGTCCATATAAGGATTGAGAAAGCGGAGAGCGGACTGTTCTTCGGTACCAGGTGCTTTTGTTTTAGAGCCGCGATCTCATTAAGAAACCTGTCTGACTGCATGGTTTTGAGCCAGTAGCATTTGGTGTTCTGAATTTTTTCGGGGAGCAAAGTTGCGATATTCGCTTACGAGTTTTTAGAGCGTCGGAGTTGATTTAGAAAATGGTACAGATAAGCGATAATTCGTAGCAATTTTGTCCACGAAGAATAGCATGACGCAAGATCCCAATGGGGCGTAGCGTGCAATGCACATATCGGAAGCTCCGGGCATTTCGAGAGAAATATCAGAGAGTACCGAAGAACATGAGTTCGGCCAGGACTCGGGAGGATGATGTAATCATGGAGAGCCTGACCACCATAAAGCATGTGTCTTGAAAAAATCAGGAGCGAGATGCATAGTCCGTGGGATTGGTGTGCGTCGAAACATGATGTCAAGAAACTCCAGGAAGGAGTGATTGCACAGCCGTAACACGATTGAAGACAAAGGTTTTCCATCGGGAAGGTGACTGACTACGTCAGGTGAGTGTAATTGTGGAGTCCGTCCAGCAGTGGCACTCGAGATTTAGGAATTGGAGCGCTGAGCGCGCGAAATGCATCAAGCGAGCGAGAAGCAACGCAACGGATAACTCCAATCGTGGGACACTGATCGTTTTAAGAGGAGCCACCTT
>NW_017305672.1:1145653-1146048 GCF_001594115.1 Trachymyrmex septentrionalis
TATTTCATCCGCGTCTTCAATTTACTACAGAATTAAGAGAGGATAAAATAAATTTTTTGGATATCACTATATCTATTAATGTTTTATTTTTGATTGGTACCGCAAACCTACCTTTTCCGGAAGGTTTTTAAATTTCAACTCAAATCATCCTATTGAACAAAAGAAAGATACAATTTTTTCGCTAGTTGACAGAGCTTTTTTACTTTCTGACTTTATGTTTCATACAAAAAATTTGACATTTATTATTAACGTTTTATTAGATAATGACTACCCATTAACTTTTATTTTTGACACAGTTAATCAACGTATAAAAAATTTACTTAAAAATAGACACATTGGACATAAAGATTTGGTTGACAATGTCTGTGCGAATAAATCTGCATCTTGGCTTACGG
>NW_017305672.1:1146148-1151637 GCF_001594115.1 Trachymyrmex septentrionalis
TTTATTCCTCTTCACACAAAAAAATTTAAACGGTTCAATAAAAAAGACATCGGGGTATCTTTTCATAGTCCTAATAAAATGAGTAAATATATTAAAGTACAAAAGGATATTTGTCCCTATACTTCTAAGAGCAATGTATGTATTATAGTTTATAAGATTTCGTGTAATATGTAATTGTGATGCGTCGTACGTTGGACAGACGGGCAGACAATTGAAAACCAGAATTACAGAACATCATAATCATATTAGACATAACATTTCTGTCCGTTCTGTCATAACGGAACACAGGCTGCAATATGATCATGATTTTCAATGGGATAGTATTAAAATTTTAGATGAAGAGCCTTGTTATAGGAAACATAAAAATGCTGTTCAAGCAAGAAAAAATTATCCGATGTGTATAGAGAAGATGTATTGACAGAACGCCAGTGCCAAAACTGGTTTGCAAAATTTCGATCCGGCAATTTTGATGTTGAAGATGCACCACGTTCTGGAAGGCCAGTTGAAGCTGATGAAGACACAATAAAGGCATTAATTGATACAAACCGGCGAATAACAACTCGTGAGATCGCTGAGAGATTAAATTTATCGAATTCATGATGATCATTTGAAACGCGTCTGATTGAAAATCGTCTTTCATTTTCATAAGAAAAAACGAAATTACTTTCCGAACAACCACGTTCATCAAGACTCACCTGAACTGTGAATATAATGAATATGCGAATATTTGGGATAATTAATTTTGTACTGCGATTTTTTTCCGATAAGTTAATGTCTGAAAAGGACTCAATCCGGTAGCCGAAACTTGTAATTTATTTGTATTTAAATTGAGTTTTTATTTTATTATATTTTATTTATTTTTCAATTTTACTTTTCTCTATTTGTAATTTATTCTTTTAATTGTATGACTTTTCTAAAGAAATATGTTTGACTGTTACTTTGCCCTTTATTTATTGTTATTTATTTTGTATAGGAAGAGACCTTCAATTTGTTAAATGATCTAATATACATATGTACACAACATATAATATAATAATATAATTATTATCTAATCATTACAATTGAAAAAATATAATTATTATCTAATCATAACAATTAAAAAAATAATAATCTCAATTCCTGAAATAAATAAAATCACTGGTAACAAAAAATGTAGCGACTGGGAACTAGCGCTGTAAATGGAATAAGTATTATTTATTCTTGAAAAATTAGACATATAATTATATTTTAATGATATTTATATCTATTGTTTACAGCGCTAATTCCTAGTAGCCAGTTTTATTAATTTGTAATTAGATAATTATAATTATTTTGTACAATAATTAGATAATTATAATTATAAGACAATAATTTCCACGTCACCATTGAGGTACTATTGTTGACGCATTTTTTTTTAAGTAGTTTCCGCAATAGACCTATTCCTGAAAAGAAAAATATAAAAAATTTATTTGTAAACAAAGAAACGAAATTCGAAGAATATTTAAATGAATATTATCTCGATTTTCTAGGTTGTTTAGTACGATTGTACAATAATATATCTACAGGAATGCTAGAAGAACTGGTTTGCATTAATGAAGATACAGATTTATTACTTAAAGAAGAACGCTTATCTGATTTTATATTTTTCATTTGAAAAAGAACATTCACATAAATATGTGGATCCAAACATAGAAAAAATTTGCAAACAAAAATCTTTAAGATCAGGATAATTTGAAATATTCAAAAATTTTAAAAATTCTGCTCCTTTTTCTGGGCACGCTTTCAGAGACAAATCACTTTGCAAATCGCAAAGTTCTTCTTGAAATTGTAAGTTCTATTTTTCTATTTTCGCGGTTACAGGATTTTCAAAAAGAATTAAATTTTGTCTAAAGCTCTCGAAATCAGTAAAACGTATATCGAACTGATTTATTAATGAATTAATTAAATCTATAAATTTTTTGAAATTGCAATTTGTGCCGTATTCTTCAAAAAGTATTTGGCAAGAAGGATAAAAATAAAGACTGTTTTCTTTTAAATGATTTTTAAATAATAACAATTTCCTATGAAATAAGTCAATATGACTAACTAATTGACTTATTGTCTGTTTAGTCTTTTGCAGCTTCAAATTAGGATATTTAAATGATTAGTGAAATCAGTAATGAAAGTAAGCTCACAAAGAAACTCTACATTTTCAAAGAGAGATCTAAAATCATCATCTTTTTCAACGGACATTTCTTGCAAGAAAAGGAAGATTTCTTTTCTTATCAAAAAGAACTTCTCTAAACATTTGAGCACTAAGCCATCGGACTTCACAATGTAAGGGTACATTTGTATAAATTGCATTATGTTCTTCAAGAAAATTTTGAAATTTTTGATAAGATAGAAATTTGTGACCATCTTTTATTGAATTGACGAGTTTAGTAACAATTTTCATGGTGGAACACAATGTTATAGTTTTCTCACATAATACTTCTTGATAAATAATATAATACAATGTATAACGGAGAATTTCAAATTTCGCTGCCTTACCTGACCATAAATACCTGTTTTTGGACCTAGCATCGCTTTCATACCATCAGTAACAATAGCCATTAAAATAGAACATTTGGAAAAGTCAATATTAAATTTTTGAAGAGTTTGTTCAACACCATTAAAAATATCAATACCTTTTGTCGTATCTCGCAATGGAACAAAGTTCCAACAGCTCCTCGACATATGAGAAATCGTTCTGTACGATTCGAGCAAAAATATTTAATTGGCTCACATGTCGATTATTGGTGCTTTCATCCAAACATAATGAAAAATAACTACATAATGAAAAATAACTACCGCTCGTCTCGAATGTAAGCATTCCAAATAATTCGCATCAAAGTACAATACACAAGATACAATAATGGTACGTACTATATATAATGACGAAAATGGTTTGATACAGGATACAAAGATCGTGATGCAATATAATCAAAATAAAGTTCATGATATCGATCGCGAGCATCAGGTACGTTTACCGGAAATCCGCCTACCGTGATGGAATCTTTAGATTCTTCGGTATTGATCGTGACGGGTAGAAAACAAAGTTTCACAATCGGTCGCTTGTACTCGGAACGCCCTGTTTTTACAGGCGTGCGGAGGCCGATGCACTGTTTTAAATGATGCTTGACATTTTTAACACCGACCTCCCACAGCAGCGACGCAGGGGGTAGGAAGTGCCACGCAGTTCCGTCGATAATGAGTCGATTGCGGGAGTTAAGATCGTGAATGGCTTCTGCATTGGACAATTCACGATCGGCGCCGTGAAACGTGATTCTGTTATCGGAATACATGGACGTCGGTAGTCCTCGGCGAGAAACAAATTGTTGATACGCTGCTATAAAGGTGACAGAGATATAATCGCTGACGAGCTCTAGTGCAGAGCTTTGGTCGTGAGGCATATGAATAAAGCGATATAGGTCTTTTGCGATTTATATCCTCGACCGGGAGTCGTTCGGACAGCGATCGAACCTGCGTAATCGACGCCAGTATGGACGAAAGCGCGAGCGATGTGGTTGACTCTCGCAGCCGGGAGGTCACCCATGAGTTCGACGAGCACGTCGGCGCGTTCACGCGTGCATGGTATGCACTTATAAAAACGGATCGAATGGTGGCGCCCGAATAATCCAGAATTCGTGTCGCAATGACGCGAGCGTTAATTGAGAACCGACATGCAACGTTCTAAGATGATGGTACTGAGTACCATCTGGATGGTAATAAGTACTAATAGTGGATGCGCGCGTAAGACAATGGGATTCCTCATCGCTCCAGAGAGACAAGCTCGACGGAGTCTTCCTCGAATACGAATAAGTCCATCCTCGTCCATATAAGGATTGAGAAAGCGGAGAGCGGACTGTTCTTCGGTACCAGGTACTTTTGTTTGAGAGCCGCGATCTCATTAAGAAACCTGTGACTGCATGGTTTTGAGCCAGTAGCATTTGGTGTTCTGAATTTTTTCGGGGAGCAAAGTTGCGATATTCGCTTACGAGTTTTTAGAGCGTCGGAGTTGATTTAGAAAATGGTACAGATAAGCGATAATTCGTAGCAATTTTGTCCACGAAGAATAGCATGACGCAAGATCCCAATGGGGCGTAGCGTGCAATGCACATATCGGAAGCTCCGGGCATTTCGAGAGAAATATCAGAGAGTACCGAAGAACATGAGTTCGGCCAGGACTCGGGAGGATGATGTAATCATGGAGAGCCTGACCACCATAAAGCATGTGTCTTGAAAAAATCAGGAGCGAGATGCATAGTCCGTGGGATTGGTGTGCGTCGAAACATGATGTCAAGAAACTCCAGGAAGGAGTGATTGCACAGCCGTAACACGATTGAAGACAAAGGTTTTCCATCGGGAAGGTGACTGACTACGTCAGGTGAGTGTAATTGTGGAGTCCGTCCAGCAGTGGCACTCGAGATTTAGGAATTGGAGCGCTGAGCGCGCGAAATGCATCAAGCGAGCGAGAAGCAACGCAACGGATAACTCCAATCGTGGGACACTGATCGTTTTAAGAGGAGCCACCTTTATTTGGCGACGAGAAGTGAGACGGTGATTGAGCCGTCTATATTGACGGTACGAAGATACACTGCCGCAGCGAAAGCCGCAGTCGAGACGGAAAACTCATGAAGGGCACAGTGTAGAGTGAGATCTGTAAGTAATCCAGCGCGGAATGCTAATCGCGTTGAAACATGGAAGTCGTTGATGGTAATTGGACCAGCAATCAAGAAGTTGACTAGGAATGTCGTCATCTCACCATTTTAGATTCTAAAAAATACATCAATGCAGCGAGCGCTCACGGATCTACTCCGCAACAATTGAGTCTGCTAAACGCGACAATTTAAATTTCTAGCACAAAATTTATGTAAATGCTCCTTTTCAAAAATAAAAAATATAAAAACAGATAAGCGTTCTTCTTTAAATGATAAATCCTTATCTTCATTAATGCAAACCAGTTCTTCTAACATTCCTAGATATATCATCCCTTGTATAATCATCTAAACAGCTTAGAAAATCGAGTTAATATTCATTTAATTATTCTTTGAATTTTATTTCTTTGCTCACAAATAAATCTTTTATATTCTTCTTTTCAGTGGAATAGCCTATTTGGGAAACCACTTTAAAAAAAAAACGCGTCAACAATAGTACCTCAATGGTGACGTGGAAACTATTGTGCTATAATTATAATTATCTAATTAAAAACTAATAACAAAAACTGGTTACTAAGAATTAGCGCTGTAAACGGGGCACAATAAATATAAATGTCATTAAAATATAATTATATGTCTAATTTTTCAAGGATAAATAATACTTATTTCGTTTACAGCGCTAGTTACCAGTCGCAACATTTTTTGTTACCAATAATTTTATTTATTTCAGAAAATGAGATTATTATTTTCTTAATTGTAATGATTAGATAATAATTATATTATTATACATGTTGTGTACATATATTTATATACACATATATATATATATATACA
>NW_017305672.1:1151737-1152575 GCF_001594115.1 Trachymyrmex septentrionalis
ATCGCTGAGAGATTAAATTTATCGAATTCATGATGATCATTTGAAACGCGTCTGATTGAAAATCGTCTTTCATTTTCATAAGAAAAAACGAAATTACTTTCCGAACAACCACGTTCATCAAGACTCACCTGAACTGTGAATATAATGAATATGCGAATATTTGGGATAATTAATTTTGTACTGCGATTTTTTTCCGATAAGTTAATGTCTGAAAAGGACTCAATCCGGTAGCCGAAACTTGTAATTTATTTGTATTTAAATTGAGTTTTTATTTTATTATATTTTATTTATTTTTCAATTTTACTTTTCTCTATTTGTAATTTATTCTTTTAATTGTATGACTTTTCTAAAGAAATATGTTTGACTGTTACTTTGCCCTTTATTTATTGTTATTTATTTTGTATAGGAAGAGACCTTCAATTTGTTAAATGATCTAATATACATATGTACACAACATATAATATAATAATATAATTATTATCTAATCATTACAATTGAAAAAATATAATTATTATCTAATCATAACAATTAAAAAAATAATAATCTCAATTCCTGAAATAAATAAAATCACTGGTAACAAAAAATGTAGCGACTGGGAACTAGCGTTGTAAACGGAATAAGTATTATTTATTCTTGAAAAATTAGACATATAATTATATTTTAATGATATTTATATCTATTGTTTACAGCGCTAATTCCTAGTAGCCAGTTTTATTAATTTGTAATTAGATAATTATAATTATTTTGTACAATAATTAGATAATTATAATTATAAGACAATAATTTCCACGTCACCATTGAGGTACTATTGTTGACGCGTTTTTTTTTAAGTGGTTTC
>NW_017305672.1:1153130-1156156 GCF_001594115.1 Trachymyrmex septentrionalis
AAAGAAACGAAATTCGAAGAATATTTAAATGAATATTATCTCGATTTTCTAGGTTGTTTAGTACGATTGTACAATAATATATCTACAGGAATGCTAGAAGAACTGGTTTGCATTAATGAAGATACAGATTTATTACTTAAAGAAGAACGCTTATCTGATTTTATATTTTTCATTTGAAAAAGAACATTCACATAAATATGTGGATCCAAACATAGAAAAAATTTGCAAACAAAAATCTTTAAGATCAGGATAATTTGAAATATTCAAAAATTTTAAAAATTCTGCTCCTTTTTCTGGGCACGCTTTCAGAGACAAATCACTTTGCAAATCGCAAAGTTCTTCTTGAAATTGTAAGTTCTATTTTTCTATTTTCGCGGTTACAGGATTTTCAAAAAGAATTAAATTTTGTCTAAAGCTCTCGAAATCAGTAAAACGTATATCGAACTGATTTATTAATGAATTAATTAAATCTATAAATTTTTTGAAATTGCAATTTGTGCCGTATTCTTCAAAAAGTATTTGGCAAGAAGGATAAAAATAAAGACTGTTTTCTTTTAAATGATTTTTAAATAATAACAATTTCCTATGAAATAAGTCAATATGACTAACTAATTGACTTATTGTCTGTTTAGTCTTTTGCAGCTTCAAATTAGGATATTTAAATGATTAGTGAAATCAGTAATGAAAGTAAGCTCACAAAGAAACTCTACATTTTCAAAGAGAGATCTAAAATCATCATCTTTTTCAACGGACATTTCTTGCAAGAAAAGGAAGATTTCTTTTCTTATCAAAAAGAACTTCTCTAAACATTTGAGCACTAAGCCATCGGACTTCACAATGTAAGGGTACATTTGTATAAATTGCATTATGTTCTTCAAGAAAATTTTGAAATTTTTGATAAGATAGAAATTTGTGACCATCTTTTATTGAATTGACGAGTTTAGTAACAATTTTCATGGTGGAACACAATGTTATAGTTTTCTCACATAATACTTCTTGATAAATAATATAATACAATGTATAACGGAGAATTTCAAATTTCGCTGCCTTACCTGACCATAAATACCTGTTTTTGGACCTAGCATCGCTTTCATACCATCAGTAACAATAGCCATTAAAATAGAACATTTGGAAAAGTCAATATTAAATTTTTGAAGAGTTTGTTCAACACCATTAAAAATATCAATACCTTTTGTCGTATCTCGCAATGGAACAAAGTTCCAACAGCTCCTCGACATATGAGAAATCGTTCTGTACGATTCGAGCAAAAATATTTAATTGGCTCACATGTCGATTATTGGTGCTTTCATCCAAACATAATGAAAAATAACTACATAATGAAAAATAACTACCGCTCGTCTCGAATGTAAGCATTCCAAATAATTCGCATCAAAGTACAATACACAAGATACAATAATGGTACGTACTATATATAATGACGAAAATGGTTTGATACAGGATACAAAGATCGTGATGCAATATAATCAAAATAAAGTTCATGATATCGATCGCGAGCATCAGGTACGTTTACCGGAAATCCGCCTACCGTGATGGAATCTTTAGATTCTTCGGTATTGATCGTGACGGGTAGAAAACAAAGTTTCACAATCGGTCGCTTGTACTCGGAACGCCCTGTTTTTACAGGCGTGCGGAGGCCGATGCACTGTTTTAAATGATGCTTGACATTTTTAACACCGACCTCCCACAGCAGCGACGCAGGGGGTAGGAAGTGCCACGCAGTTCCGTCGATAATGAGTCGATTGCGGGAGTTAAGATCGTGAATGGCTTCTGCATTGGACAATTCACGATCGGCGCCGTGAAACGTGATTCTGTTATCGGAATACATGGACGTCGGTAGTCCTCGGCGAGAAACAAATTGTTGATACGCTGCTATAAAGGTGACAGAGATATAATCGCTGACGAGCTCTAGTGCAGAGCTTTGGTCGTGAGGCATATGAATAAAGCGATATAGGTCTTTTGCGATTTATATCCTCGACCGGGAGTCGTTCGGACAGCGATCGAACCTGCGTAATCGACGCCAGTATGGACGAAAGCGCGAGCGATGTGGTTGACTCTCGCAGCCGGGAGGTCACCCATGAGTTCGACGAGCACGTCGGCGCGTTCACGCGTGCATGGTATGCACTTATAAAAACGGATCGAATGGTGGCGCCCGAATAATCCAGAATTCGTGTCGCAATGACGCGAGCGTTAATTGAGAACCGACATGCAACGTTCTAAGATGATGGTACTGAGTACCATCTGGATGGTAATAAGTACTAATAGTGGATGCGCGCGTAAGACAATGGGATTCCTCATCGCTCCAGAGAGACAAGCTCGACGGAGTCTTCCTCGAATACGAATAAGTCCATCCTCGTCCATATAAGGATTGAGAAAGCGGAGAGCGGACTGTTCTTCGGTACCAGGTGCTTTTGTTTGAGAGCCGCGATCTCATTAAGAAACCTGTGACTGCATGGTTTTGAGCCAGTAGCATTTGGTGTTCTGAATTTTTTCGGGGAGCAAAGTTGCGATATTCGCTTACGAGTTTTTAGAGCGTCGGAGTTGATTTAGAAAATGGTACAGATAAGCGATAATTCGTAGCAATTTTGTCCACGAAGAATAGCATGACGCAAGATCCCAATGGGGCGTAGCGTGCAATGCACATATCGGAAGCTCCGGGCATTTCGAGAGAAATATCAGAGAGTACCGAAGAACATGAGTTCGGCCAGGACTCGGGAGGATGATGTAATCATGGAGAGCCTGACCACCATAAAGCATGTGTCTTGAAAAAATCAGGAGCGAGATGCATAGTCCGTGGGATTGGTGTGCGTCGAAACATGATGTCAAGAAACTCCAGGAAGGAGTGATTGCACAGCCGTAACACGATTGAAGACAAAGGTTTTCCATCGGGAAGGTGACTGACTACGTCAGGTGAGTGTAATTGTGGAGTCCGTCCAGCAGTGGCACTCGAGATTTAGGAATTGGAGCGCTGAGCGCGCGAAATGCATCAAGCGAGCGAGAAGCAACGC
>NW_017305672.1:1158670-1164795 GCF_001594115.1 Trachymyrmex septentrionalis
TTTTAAATAAATATATTATTATTAAATGATTGAAAGCTATACACATATTAATGATAATACTATATTATTATTATTACTATTAATTTTAATTTGATAGTTTTTTGGCTAGGGAAGACCTGAGTTTGCTGAAAGTGTTTACTTTAGCAAGGATACTCTCCCCGTAGAGGTATTTGATAATATTCTTGAAGCTTCCACGGGTACTTTCTGTATAAAAGTTATCCGTTTCGCGGGTTTTTTCTGTGTCCAAATCCATTCTTGAAATGCGTATCGTGAACCTTGCAGTCCACTTCATCAGGGCGAAGAGCAGCCTGAGCTGTTCCTCTGGACTGTTCCTTTTTATACGCTACTTGTTGGAGTGGTGGAGGGAAAGAAGAGAATTGTGGGTGAGGGGGGGGAGAGAAAGAGGAGAGTGGGAATTGGTTAGTCTTCAATAAAACCCATAAATCCTTTTCCACCAAGACTATACGGACTACCAAAAGTACACAAACCAAACATCCTCCTCAGACCAATTATCAGCGCCATACACTCCCCGACATACAACTTATCCCGCTTCCTGGCACAAACACTACAACCCCTTACTGGAAAATCCGAATCACACATACCAACTCAACGGACTTTATAAAAAAGATTCAAAAAATCCGACTATGTCCCACAGACTTGCTTATAAGTTTCGACGTAGAATCCCTTTTCACACAAGTTCCAATAAAAGACACATTAAACATAATAAAGGCTTTACATAAAGTCCCCTCCGACCTCATCCCACTAATAGAGCACTGCTTAACAACCACTTAACATACTTCTCCTATAACAACCAATTTTATGAACAAACTTCAGGAGCAGCAATGGGCTCTGCTGTTTCTCTTGTAATTGCCAACATCTTCATGAAGTATTTTGAAAAAGAGGCCCTCAGGAAAATACCTAAGAAACCAGAAGTTTGGTTCCGTTATGTAGACGACACATTCATAATATGGAGACACGACAAAGCCGAACTCCGTAAATTCCTTATTTTCCTCAACAATCAATACCCAAATATCCACTATAGACATAGAGGAAAACGGAAAATTCCCCTTCCTAAATGTTCTTGTCTCTAAAAAAGCTAACGGTATCTTAGGCCATCAAGTGTACAGAAAACCAACATACACAGATAGATACCTACATGTCGAGTCGTACCACCACCCATTACAGAAACAGTCTGCAATCAACTCACTTATACATAGAGCTTTCTCCATCTCTGGCAAAGAACATCTACAGACAGAACTCAATCACTTAAAACTAGCCTTACAGAAAAACAGACACGACAAAAAAGACATAATTAACACATACATAATCAATAAACATACAAACAAGACAATGGTCTCTGACACACAGACGAAAGGATTCTATCCATTCTCCCATATGTCAAAGGAACAACAGATCGGATTGGCAGGATATTAAACAAACACAATATCCGAACTATCTTTAAATCACCCGAAAAGATAGGACAAATCTTAAGAAATCCTAAAGATCAAAGATCTCCACTCAGCCTCGCAGGAGTATACAAAATACTTTGTTTCTGCGGGCAAGTATACATTGGAGAAACCGGGAGAATGGTCAACCTACAGATAAAAGAACACCAACGTGATGTCAGGCTAAAACACGTCACGCAGCCAGCATTATCAGAACACAACATCGAAACGGGACATCAAATACTGTTTGATAAAACGACCACAATAGCCAACATTACTTCATACTTTCAAAGGAAGTATAAAGAAGCCATAGAGATACAGAAACATCCTAACACTCTAAATAGAGATAATGGCTACAACATAAATAAAATATGGAAAACCATTCTCCCAGTTATTGAACTGACCAATTCCCCCTCTCCTCTCCTCCTCCCCCTCACCTACAATTCTCTTCTTTCCCCCCACCACTCCAACAAGTAGCATATAAAAAGGAACAGCCCAGAGGAACAGCTCAGTATCAGGCTGCTCTTCGCCCTGATGACGTGAATTGCAAGGTTCACGAAACGTTGGCATTTCAAGAATGGATTTGGGCACGAAGAAAACCTGCGAAACGCATAACTTTTGTACAGAAAGCACCCGTGGAAGCTTCAAGAATAATATTGGGTGGATCCATATATTCGTTCGCTTTTTGAAGGCTAAAATGAAACAAGTTTTTTTCATACAAAGGATGAATTTTAATCAATAATATATTCTCCGTTTTTGTTGATGACCTCTTGCCATCTTTCCAACAATTTCATTATTCCGCTCTCATAGAAGGTCTGGGGCTTAGAGGCGAAAAACCGGTCGAGGTACGTTTTCACAGCTGTCTGATCAGCGAACGATTTCCCGTTGAGGGAGTTTTGCAGGGACCGGAACAAGTGATAGTCGGATGGCGCAAGGTCTGGTGAATACGGTGGGTGAGGCAAAACATCCCAGCCAAGTTGCACTAATTTTTGCTGAGTGATTATTGCGGTGTGGGGTCTGGCGTTGTCATGGTGGAATATGACACCTTTGCGATTGATCAGTTCTGGACGTTTCTGTCGCAATGCTTGATTCAATTTCGTTAGCTGCGTGCAGTAGATCTTCGAATCGATCGTTTTTCCCTGAGGAAGCAGCTCGTAAAACAGCACACCACGATGATCCCACCATATGGATAGCAAAATCTTCTTCGGATGCAGGCCGGCCTTCGGGGTGGCATTCGGCGGCTCGCCAGCGGTTCCCCACGATCTCTTGCGCACTATGTTGTCATAGATGATCCACTTTTCGTCGCCAGTCACTATTCGTTTGAGAAACGGGTCGCTTTCGTGCCGCTTCAGAAGTGAATTGCAGATGGATATGCGGTTGGCCAGGTTCTCCTCGGTCAGCTTGTGCGGCACCCAAACATCGAGGCGGGACACGTAGCCAAGCTGTTGCAAATGCCTTTGTACGGTTCCATAACCTATTTTAAGTGTCTCCGCAATCTCTCGCACCTTTAGCGTCCGGTCTTGCTCAACCAGTGCCTTGATATCATTCGAATCAACCTCGGTGGGCCGACCGCTGCGGGGTCCATCTTCAAGACTCGTATCTCCGGAACGAAATTTGGCAAACCATTTCTGAGCGGCACGTTTTGTTAAGGCATCGTCCCCGTATACGCTGCATATCTTTCGGTGGGCCTCCGCAGCTCGCTTGCCTTTCTTGAAGTAATAAAGCAAAATGTGCCGAAAATGCACCTTATTCTCCGACATGTTCACAGGTCTATAGCACAAACAAAACTAATGCCAATGAAACCAAATTTGACAGATGAAAAGAGCGGACTGTCACCTTTCCAAAACATATTTGGATTGCCCGATTAGGCAACCAGAACCGGAGATATTCGGAAAAAATTTGCACTACTAACAAAAAGCGAACGAATATATGGATCCACCCAATATTTTCAATTATTAATTTAAAATTATTCTAAAAAGAAAGTTTTAATTCATTATTTAAGTTGAGGGAGATTCATCAGTTTCATTTGTATATTGTTATAGTTAATAGTAGGAACATTCCTGAGATGAAGCGATACGCGCGTTGTTTACAAACATCTGACGATTCGTTGCTAGGCAATGCGCGGCAAGAGAGGAACGGGTGGGTGTCGTCAACGAAATCCAGCCGAAATGTGCAACTAAATCCCAACTCTGACTTAAATAAATAATTAATTATATAACAATGGTGAAATAATATTTTTATAACATCTACTTATTTAAACATATAGGGACATTTTCGGATTAAATTGTATAAATCCTGTCAGTTATTTTATATTAAATCAAATAATAACAAAGAAGTTTATGTATGAAGTTTCTCATTTTATCGTTTAAATAAGATAAGATATAAAACGATATATTAATTGTACAGCTTTGTATGCTGAAATCTGCGCGAAATAATTGTTCAATGATCTGAAGAATGTCATATTATATTGCCAACGATAGGATACGATAATTTTTCTATAACATCTGTTTTATTCAAACATATAGGGACATTTTTGGATTAAGTTCATATAAACATCTTTTCGTTCATTTTTTATTAAATTAGATAATGCAGTAATCTAAGTGACACATTATATTGTCAACGATAGAGTACGATAATTTTTCTATAATATCTGTCTTATTCAAACATATAGGAGACGTTTTCAGATTAAATTATATAGATTCATATAAATATTCTTTCGTTTATTTCTTATTATATCAGACAATGCAATGACCTATGTGACACATTGTATCGTTAACGACAGAATACGATAATTTTTCTATAATATCTGTCTTATTCAAACATATAGGGGCGTATTAGGATTAAATTGTATTGGTTCATATAAAAAATCCTTTCATTATTTCTAAATAAATCAGATAATGTGATAAGATCATATAAAGAAGCTTGCGATCTCCGATAAGTATTCTATCGTTTATTTAATGTAAGATATAAAACAATAGAAATTTATAACCATCTGTTGTGATTTTAATGTCCAATAGATACGATAGATTCTGATAAAAATTATATAGGATTCTAAAAATTATATAGGATTTCTATTATAAATTTCTACCGTTTTTTATCAAATTTTTTAAGCAGAGAAGGTATTAATTCTCATTTGGTATAAACGTCGCAAATGTTAGTGATATGTAGTGAATGGATATCCTAAAAGAATATCCTTTTATAAAAATATTGAACATCCCTATATCTATGAATATCCCTTTTTATCTATGAATATTCCTTCATAAAAATTAAAATTAAATTCTCAAATTAATGCTCATAAATTATTATTTTCCAAAAATATTTTTATTTTTTATTTTAGAAAGAAATGTTTTAAATAAAAATAGAATTATTTCCAAAAAAAAATAAACAAAAAAACTTTGATAAATTGATTGCTCTATTGAATTATAACCTTGATCTTGATATCAAGATCATGATCTTCAATGACTTTCAACAAGTTTTAATCAGCGTTCGTTATTCGTTAAAAAGTTATTAACAAAAAAGTTTGAGAAATAATTTTGATAAATATTTACATTAGAGAACTCCAATAACCGTGACATATGTTGTCAAGGTTATGACCCTAAGTAACCTCCATTAAGTTTTACCTATCGCACGTCATTCGTTAAGAAGTTATTAACAGTCAAAGTTAGTAATTCTTTCCCTATTTTACATGAAAAGTCAGATAATTCTAGACAGACAGAGAGGTAGAAAATGGATTAAAGGAATATGACTTTCCACGCGAAACGAGATCTATCTCGCCCTGTCTACAGTCGTACGACCACAGTATATAATATACAATAGCACAACTCTTCAGATTTCAGCGTGCACAAAATTGAACTGTACATACGCGAACTAAGGAGATAACTAATCATGTAACTGATTTTCTGTCGCAGTTCTTCTTTCTATTTGTCTATAGCACTTTCTCTTTTAAATAATTCAAGTTTAGTTCAGCAAATATTGTATATAACTTACGTATTTTCTGAACATTGGTTAAGTTAAATAACAACTATAACAAAAACGAATGATTTGTTTAATAAATATATTACCTCTCTCGTATACAAAAATATACGTATCATTTCTAAATAGATTTTTATCGTTATCCATTACTCATGGTTCTTCGCTATGTTCTAAGTACTTATGCCATTTCCATCGCATCAAATGATCCAGCCAGTAGTATCCACATTTGTATTTCTATTATAATAAAAATGTATCATACATTATACTTCATTTTATCTGATTATATTTATAATAAGAATAATTTAATCTTTATTTTATACGTGTTTAATATAAAATAATATAATTTATATGGAATATATATACGAGGTCTGTTCAAAAAGTATCGCGAATTTTGTGTTTTTTCAAAAATTATTTATTTATTCATGAATATCTATTTTGTTAGTCAGTACCTTCAAAGTAATCCCCATCAGATATTATACACTTGTGCCAACGTTTTTTCCAATCCTCGAAGCACTTTAAAAAATTATTTTTTGTGATCTTGTTCAGCTCCTCCTTCGATGCCGTCTTTATCTCCTCAATCGTAGCGTAGCGTCGTCCTTTTATGGGCCTCTTCAGTTTCGGGAATAAGAAAAAGTCACAGGGGGCCAGATCTGGGGAATACGGTGGCTGCGGCATCATTAGTGTGTTGTTTTTGGTCAAAAATTCGCG
>NW_017305672.1:1165397-1203151 GCF_001594115.1 Trachymyrmex septentrionalis
GTCCGCGCACTTAATTTTGTTTTTCACACAAAATTTGATACAGATTCTTTGATCCATTTTTTGGAATAGGCAAAAATCGAAGACGAGCCAAAACACGTGCAAGCAAAGCAGCTGTCAAAAATTAACTGAACATTCAAAATGGCCGAACTTGTCGGCATAAGTGAGAGACATGAGTACCAACATAACGCCACAAAAAATCGAAAATCGAATATACGTAACCCGCGGAAATTCAAAATTCGCGATACTTTTTGAACAGACCTCGTACATTAACGCTGAGTTAATGATTGACGCACGCTTATGATTGGGTCATCGCTAATTCTATAACTTTTACAGAAGGATTAATTCAGTTTCACCGACTTTAATGAGATCCGACCACTTTTTTATACGGGTTTAATTGGTTTTAATCACGAATGCACTTTTATGGAATTCTATCGGTTTTTAATCAGAAATATGCTTTCATAATTTTTAAAAGGATTCTATCTGGTATTTTTATGATATGCATTTATGAAGTTTAATTGGAAACGCATTTTAATAAGATTCTATCGATTTTAAGGATATGCGTCCAATAGTATTTTAAGAACTGGAAAGGATACGGGCAGCGCGTTTTAGTTAATAAAGAAGTTTCACATTTCATAGATATATTATTTGCGCGACGTCTTCTGCGCTTGACTCCTACTGACCGTATCCTTTCCAGTTCTTTGATTTATAAGGAGTCTTGATTAATTTAATTTGCAATAGTATTTTATTAGGATTCAATTAATTTTCTTATGATATATGCGTTTTAATTGAAAAATCGCTTATACCGAGTTGAGTGAGATTCTGCCAGTTTTTGTACGTTAAGAGTTCTGGGTTTCGAAAAAGTTTTTCGAAAGTTCACTTTTATCAAATTTAGTGGGATTCATTCAGTTTTTATGCTATGTCTCATGAATTTTTATGAAAAAAAGTGCTTTTTCGATTGAATCTTTTTATATTATATAAAAGTGAATTTGTGATATCCATTGAAAACGTACACACAATACTATAAAATTACATTAAACTTGGTAAAACTAAATTTTTCATACCCATTGCATACGTAGCGTAAAAAAATCCGATATAATTCCATTCAACTTCATGTAAGGAAATTTCCGATTAAATCTGGTAGAATCTCAATAAAATATAAGTATAAATAGATATAAATGAATTTTAAAACCCATAATCTTGATATGAAATCCGATTGAGACCCATGAAACTATATACAACTGAATTTCCCATTAATACCTAATGAATACGTAGCGTACAAAATTTTATAGAATTTATAAAATTAAACTTGGCGTAAGAAATTTTCCAATTAAATCATTGAACACGTATCTTGCGCAAAATCCCATTAAATTCAGTACAAGTAAATTTCCTATTAAAATCTATTAAAATCTATATTTTCTATTAAAATCATTTTGTAACGCACGAAATTTAATAAAATTCGGTCAAAGTGAATTTCCGATTAAAACTCATTGAACTTATAATAAAATGCACAAAGTCTGATAAAATTCTATTCAACTCGATATAAGCAATTTTCCGATTGTAACACCGTTGCACGCGTAGCTTACAAAACCCTACAGAATCTCATTAAATTCGATACTAGTGACTTTTCGATTAAAACCCATTAAATGCTTATCATAAAAGATGCAAGAATCCTATTAAATTTGATAAAAGTGAACATCCAATTAAAACCCATTGAACTCATAGCGTACAAAATCCGATAGAATTCCATTCAATATATAAGCGATTTTCCGATTACAATCCATTAAATGTTTGTCGTAAGAAATCCGATAGATTCTCATTAAATTCGGTAAAAGTAAACTTTTGATTGAAATCCATTGAAATCGTAATGCACGAAATCCAATAATATTCTATTTAATTAATTTAATTTATTCACATTGAATGAACTCGTTCACTATGAATTTATGAATTGAAACCATTCTAAGGAATTCCGCGGAAAAAATTTAAAAGTCGAAAAAGCTAGAGTATCCTAGTATTCTTGTCAATGTAGTATGTGCAGAAAGATTAAAGGCACGAGTGAACTGGAATCTCATCTTGCCTCCCTACTTAAAAATTCCCATTAAAATTGGTAGAAACCAATTAAATCCGATAGAATTGTAATAGGAATGAATTGCTTCATTGAGAAACATAAATTTATCCGATTGAAAATTAATAAGATTCAATAGAATATCTATATTTTATGGGAATTGATAGAATTATAAGAATTGATAAACTGAAAACTGAGGGGGGGGGGAGTTTAGAGCATCAGAAGCACATAAATTAGAATACTAATAATTATTCGATGATTACAGAGCATAAAATTAATTATGAATATGATTTTGATTGGGAGACTGTCGAAGTACTTGATATTGAGCATTTTTTAAATAAACGGTTAATACCTGAATACTTTTACATTTGTATGCAAAAAAATGATTTTAATTTACACGATCGGATATTAAAGATTTACACTAAACTTATTTACAGATTTCAAAGGATAATAGTTTTTAATTTTCGATTTGTATAATGCAACTTAATTGTTTCAATTTTTTACTTGTTTCTTTTTTTTAATATTTATTTAATTGACTGACACGTTACTTAGGACTAAAATTTATCAGTTATGTTTTTGACGCAAAATTATAAGCATCTATTGTAAGCATATTATGCTGTATTGTAAGAACTGTTATTTAATTTAATTATTTCTGCAACGATGCTTAAGGGGATACTAAAGCTTCCTGTTATACTTAGATTTATACACGGTGAAAAATCTCCGAATTGCAAAAAACTCCGCTGCACTGGATTTCATAAGAAAATCGGAAAAAAGTTATAAAATTCACTTACTTTTGGCTCATACAGCTCAGGCATATATTTACATATTTGCTTGATGTAAGAGTTTTAGAGTTCATATGTTAAAAATAAGCGTGCGACGGAGGTCACATTACTGGAATGAACGATACCGAGTTTGTAGAACTAAGATTGAAGGTCTAGAAGAAAAGTATTATCACCGTGTAGAGAATACATGTATAGGGATGCTTTGCGAAGACTGGAAATCACAAAAGAACCGAAATTCCGTGTAGCAGTTGTGCCGTTTTGCGATAGATGAGCGTCAGGGAGCGTTTGGTAAAGCAGATAGCCGATTGCTTCACCAATTCAATTGTTCGGAGAGTAAGCTGGTTACTTTGTTCAACTCGAACACGAATTATTCATATAAACTCAAGAACATGTTAGACTTTGAGGGTCTATATATTCTTGAGTGTATAATTGTTACATACTGCACGAAAATGCAACAATTTTTTACATTATTTTACAATATATAATGAATTATAATAATATGAGTTTTTTTTCAAAATAATTTTTCCAACTTTAACATTGCCTAAGCAGAGCGAACGTTTGTTGCACGCCTCCGTAAAGTGTCTCCGAGTGACAGAAGTCTAGCGATGAAACTTGGTGAGTGTTGAATTCTTTCGCAGAATAATAGGGTGTTTCTCGTCATATGCCAGCAGCGCATGTTTTATTCGGCCTCGAAGGACGCCCTGCGATCCATGAAAGGGCTCAATCTTGAGAATGAGCTCCTATTGCTTTGAGGTTTGACTTTCAAAAGTGCTCGTATTTCTTCTTTGTAGGCAATTTCCTGCACTATTCAGGTCCACCTCGTCCGCAGTCAGCGTTTCTGGATCCACCATCGCTTCGCCACGATTGCCAGGTCGCGAATGTCGCTAATGGCGGCACCAAGTCGTAACTTGCAAAAGTTTTTGTAATAAAGAGTACCTTGTCAAGAGGTCTGCTTCCTCGTTTGGCGAGCAGATCACCACGGTGTAAGCCCTGATCCTTTGTTCCGGAAGTTCCCGATCAGGCAAGAATACGTCCAACTACTGCGATGAATTGCCTAACAATCATGAGGGTCCCTGCAACCACAGGTCATATTGTGCGAAGTCGCTTAAAGACAGCCCACGTGATGCGCAATCTTTTGGATTGTCTTAACTTAAAACGTGATGCCAACGCGTGTCCGGAAAGGCTGTTTAGATCTCTGACTATCCGATTGGCTATGAATGTTTTCCACCTCGAAGGAAGACCTCGTATCCATTCTAAGACTACCATGGAGTCTGTCCACAGATGCATAGGCTTCTCGGATATGCCCAAAACTTTGCATGTGTGGACTATCAGATAAAGGACTATCAGATGAGAAGAGTGGAAGCGCATAACTTCAGTCAAGGTAAAGACACCTGCTTTAACCACTTTTGTCTTAGCGGTCATCAATCGCATACCATTCATTTTCTTTCTTTTTTTGCAGATACACTACTGCGCCGTATGCCTTTTCAAAGGTATCCGCGAATCCATGGATCTTTATGACATTATCAGGAACACATCAACCAGTGAGGCATTTTAATATCCGCTACGCGAAGAAGGTTGTCCAAGAAGTTTCGCCACCTGTCTGCATCGACATCGCTCACTGGAGTGTCCCCTTCCAGCCCTAGCAATCAGATGACCTGTATGAAGATCTTGACTCACACTATCACTGGGGTTAGCCAATCCAATGGATCGAACAGTTGCGCAGCTTGAGACACAATTCATCGCTTTGTGACAGTCTTCTGTTCCAAAGGACGGCCCATAAAAGTAAAGCAGTTATCGGTGGGGTGCTACTGGAATCCTAAGTGACCTTCGCTTTGTTGCTCGAGGATCTGGCTAAGCGCGATCCTCGCCTGGAAGGGTGACGAGTAGTTCTCATTGTTGGCGGCCCATTTCTTCCAAGGAAAGTCACCCGCATGATTAAAGTTGCAAGTTTCTAGGAGTTTGCGTTGAATTTCGCGATCTTCCTCCAAAGCTCCCACTCCGATGAAAACGTTATCCACATACACGCCCCGTTGCAATGCAGCTGAATGTCTGGGGTAACGCAAACCTTTGTCATTGACAAGTTGATGCAAAGTACAAATGGCCAAGTAAGGAGCACAGGTCAGTCCGTATATGTTATGAGCTGATATTCCTGGATTGATTCAATTTTTTTCTAGGTCTTCACAAGATTCGCTGCAAATTACTGTCATCCGAATGCACCGAAATTTAACAATATATTAAATTAAATAACAAAACAAAGGACTCTTTCTAAACATAATAAATAAAAGTAAATATCGGACAAAGTAAGAGTCAACACATTTCTTTAAAATACACAAAAGTGTATATTACAATTAACATAGATAAAAAAAAATTATTATACATCACGCAAAAAATTAAAATATAAATTAAGAAATGATTAAGGTTACAAGTTTCGGCTACCGGTTTGAGCCCTCTTCAGACATTAGCATAACGAAAAAGTCGCAGAATAAAATCAGTTATCGTAAATTATCGCATATTCAGAATATTCACAGTTCGGGTGAGTCTTGATCTCGAATTCAACATAATTTCCGTACGATTGAACCGTCAAATGTATTAAAAATTTCTTGGTAAAGTTCTAGTTGATGAAAAAAAAAAAGGTAAATTATAATAAAAAAACAAAAAAAACGTACCACAAAAATCTACGCATAAATAAAATAAAATACTGGAAATCTAACAAAAATAATAAAATTATGTAATAAAAACTCACCAGAATTCATATGTAAGAAATTTAAATTAGTATGTCCAAAAAGGAATAAAAAACTTTCGAAATATATACAGTAAGAAGGAGCGCAGATATGTAAGACAGACATTACGTATCGATTATTATGTACGTTCAGTAGTGCGGATCAACACAGACTGAGAGAGGAGACGGACTGTTAGTGACAGAAAGTCAAACTTTATTTATGATGGGAATATAAGCCTTGTGGAGGCCATCGGTATCAGTTTGTAAATTGAGACCATTCTTTTGTTTTTTTGATATTAAGCATCTCTGAAACCAAACGTCTCCGATAGCAGGGCTCTTCGTCTAAAATTACGACTTCATCCCATTTAAATTCATGATCGAGCTGTCTCCTATGTTCAGTTATGACAGATCGAACAGGAGTGTTGTATCTAATGTGATTGCGATGTTCAGCAATCCTGGTCTTTAATTTTCTACCCGTCTGTCCCACGTACGACGCGTCACAGTCTTTACATGAAATTTTGTAGACTACGTTGTTCTTCGATGTATGTGGACAAATATCTTTATGTACTTTAATGTATTTTTTCAATTTATTAGGACTACGGAAAGATACCCTGATGTCGTTTTTATTGAAACGATTGAACTTTTTTGTGTGGAGAGGAATGAACGGAACCGTAAGCCAAGAGACAGATTCATTCACCTCGACCTTGTCAGTCAAACCGCTCTGTGTTATGTGTCTATTTTTAATCAAATTTTTTATTCGTAGGTTGATTGTGTCAAAAATGAAGGATAATGGATAGTCATTGTTTAATAAAATGTTGATAATAAATGTCAAATTCTGCGTGTGAAACCTAACGTCTGATAGTAAAAATGTTCTGTCAATCAGCGAAAAAATCGTCCCTCTCTTCTGTGCAATGGGATGGTTAGAATAGAAATTCAAAAACCTCCCTGAAAAGGTCGGCTTACGGTACCAATCGAAACCAAATCTGTTTCCATTGATAGATATAGTAACATCTTGGAAATTAATTTCATCTCCCCCAAATTCTGAAGTAAATTGTAAACGTGGATGGAATGAATTAAATTGTTCTAATACTAAGTCAATTTTTGAGGGAGCAACCGCAATGCAAATGTCATCCATATATCTAAAATAAAATGCCAGATATTTGTCCACATACATCGAAGAACAACGTGGTCTACAAGATATCATGTAAAGACTGTGACGCGTCGTACGTGGGACAGACGGGTAAAAAATTAAAGACCAGGATTGCTGAACATCGCAATCACATTAGATACAACACTCCTGCTCGATCTGTCATAACTGAACATAGGAGACAGCTCGATCATGAATTTAAATGGGATGAAGTCGTAATTTTAGACGAAGAGCCCTGCTATCGGAGACGTTTGGTTTCAGAGATGCTTAATATAAAAAAAACAAAAGAATGGTCTCAATTTACAAACTGATACCGATGGCCTCCACAAGGCTTATATTCCCATCATAAATAAAGTTTGACTTTCTGTCACTAACAGTCCGTCTCCTCTCTCAGTCTGTGTTGATTCGCACTACTGAACGTACATAATAATCGATACGTAATGTCTGTCTTACACATCTGCGCTCCTTCTTACTGTACCAGGTGTAGAAGTATGAAACCGGATTTTTTTTGTAAAAATTACACGTCTGTTGTTTGAAAATGATAAAAAATATTTTATTCAAAATAATCTCCATTGCTATTTATACATTTTTCCCACCTCTCCGGCAGTTTATGAATGCCACGCCAAAAAAACAGTTCTTCTTTTGAAGCGAACCAGTTATCGAGCCATTTTCGTACATTTTCATACGAATTCAAGTGTTGTTCAGCGAGAGCGTGTCCCAGTGATGCGAATAGATGATAATCGGACGGAGCCAAGTCTGGAGAATAAGCCGCATGCGCTAATATTTCCCAATTGAACGCCTCGATCGTTTCCTTGACCCGTTTTGCTGTGTGTGATAGAGCATTATCATGAAGCAATATGACTTTGTGTTGCCTTTTTCCATATTCCGGTCGTTTTTTACGTAATGCTCTATTTAAATCGATCATTTGCTGTTGGTAGCGATTAGTGTTAACGGTTTCACCAGGTTTTAGCAGCTCATAATAAATTACACCCTTCTGATCCCACCAAACACAGAGCATTGTCTTCTTTCCAAAGCGATTTGGTCTTGCAGTGGATTTCGATAATTCGCCAGGATTCACCCATGATTTACGACACTTAGGATTCTCAAAATATATCCATTTTTCATCACCTGTCACGATTCGATGGAGAAATGACTTTCTTTTGTATCTGTCGAGCAGCATTTCACAAGAGGTTTTTCGATTTTCTTGCTGTCTTTCATTCAGTTCATGCGGAACCCATTTTCCCACTTTCTGAATCTTTCCCATAGCTTTCAAACGAATGGAGATGGCTTTCTGCGTCACATTCAATTGATCCGCGAGTTCTTGTTGAGTTTGAGTATCATCTTCATCCAATAAGGCTTGCAATTCGTTGTCTGTGAACTTTTTCGGTGGTTTCCCACGCTCTTCGTTTCTCACGTCAAAAGCACCACTTTTGAATTTTTTGAACCACTCGAAACACTGTGTTTTACCAAGAGCATGTTCACCGTAAGCTTCGACAAGCATTCGATGCGATTCTGCAGCAGTTTTCTTCAAATGATAACAGAAAACCAATGCTGTCCGCAAATCGTAGTTCGTAGGCACAAAACTCGACATGTTTAAGGTTATAAAAAAATATACCGGTGTATGGAACTTGGGTTGTTGTGTGTTGGAAATCTTCGTCAGCTGTTAGAGAGAGATGATGGCGCTGCAGATGCGGTCTTGCGGTCCCTAAACTGATAGCTAGTGCCATATATAGGGAAATTCCGGTTTCATACTTCTACACCCTATATATTTCGAAAGTTTTTTATTCCTTTTTGGACATACTAATTTAAATTTCTTATATATGAATTCTGGTGAGTTTTTATTACATAATTTTATTATTTTTGTTAGATTTCCAGTATTTTATTTTATTTATGCGTAGATTTTTGTGGTACGTTTTTTTTTGTTTTTTAATTTACCTTTTTTATCAACTAGAAGTTTACCAAGAAATTTTTAATACATTTGACGGTTCAATCGTACGGAAATTATGTTGAATTCAAGATCAAGACTCACCCGAACTGTGAATATTCTGAATATGCAATCATTTGCGATAACTGATTTTATTCTGCGACTTTTTCGTTATGCTAATGTCTGAAGAGGGCTCAAACCGGTAGCCGAAACCTGTAACCTTAATCATTTCTTAATTTATATTTTAATTTTTTGCGTGATGTAATTTTTTTTTTATCTATGTTAATTGTAATATACATTTTTGTGTATTTTAAAGAAATGTGTTGACTCCTACTTTGCCCGATATTTACTTTTATTTATTAACAATATATTTTCTTGATGTCCGTCACAAAGACTTATCTGTAATAACGCTAACGCAGTAGCACATCGATGAGTTGCGGCAACAAGTTCGGACAATAAGCAGGTGCGCGTTCAATAAAGTCCCATCCTCAAAGTTAAATAAACCGTTAATGACTACACGCGACTTGTGTTGCTGGATTTCTTCAAGACGTGATGTAACAAGTAACACACCCTCTTGCTTTGCTCAACATGATCCACGCAAACCATATGTTAAAGCTCTTGCTGCATGAAGGTCGCGTATTAATGAAATGAGGAGTTTCTCTCGAACCAACCTTCTGTGCGTTCGAGCATGTGACAGGCCGTCTTCCATGTCGCGAAAAGATTCGGCAATGATGCTTCAACGGGAAGCCTAATCACGTATCGATCGTCCCGAGCACGTGTGTGTGTGCGCACAAATAAGTCTTCACACATCTATTCCTCTGATGTCAATGGAATTGGAGGCTGTTGTAATTCTTCTTGTTCTCAGAAGCATCGCACCATAATAGCCAGTGGATCGCTCAGCATACACTGATGTAGGCGAACAGTGAGTTGACACCTCGACCATAGTTCCAGACACAATCTATCCTAAAGACGTCCACTAAGCTATCGACTCGTGATATCCTCCTTTCTTGATGCCAGAACCAATAATGGCAGTGTAGACATCCAAGGAGGATATCGCTGTGAGACGTGCAAAAATCCGGATCAGCTAACTCAAGTCTTTGCGGGTGTGACCACTCCCACAGCGCAGTGCTAGAGATGCGAATACGGTAAGACGAGTTAACACGATAGCCATCACTTTCAGAGTGTGCTGCACAGTACTCGACGAAATCGACAGCGAGACTTGCCTACTTGCGATTGTCGTTTGCTGTACCTCCTCCGACGCCATACACCATGAGGGATGCACGTTGCCGAGGCAGTCTCAACTTCTATGCCAATGCCTCGAAGATGATGAATGTCTTGGATCCCTAATCGATGAGTGCGCGAATAAGATACATTTCCCCGAATCGATTTGCGATGTTTACATGCGCAGTCGCGAGAAGAACATCGAGCTGTCCCTCGGCCGGATGCTGAGTAATGTGCGAAGTATTTGCAGGCTCAATTACCTAATGCCTATGTTCGACCGCGAGCGGAAATTTTTCGGCTGAAGGCACGCATACTGTTCCCCGCATATAGTACACGAATGTTTGGTCACACTCATTCACTTTATGTTTTCCCAAACAATTCAAACAGAAATGGGCACCGTCAACTAACTGTTTTCGTTCCGCACTGCTCTTTTTTTTGAAGGTTTTGCACATCATCATGAAGTGATCCTTGCGATCCAACAAATAATGCTCCTCCTCTTTCTCTGTGTGGTGCGCAAGGAAATTTTGTAGAACTCGACTTGCCCAGATTCGCGTCGAACTTGCTCCTGTGAGTTGCTTTCAGTGTCAGCGGCAATCGCCGCTCCAGGAATCCCTGCAGTTCCACAAATGATAGTGGTTATGTGTTACTACCCACATGTTTCTTCCAACAAGGTCGAGTGCATGAATCCAACAATTCCAAAATCCAACATATATGCGAGGCCAAGTCAATAAGTTTTTAGAAAAACATAGTAAAATACATTTTTTTTATCGATTCATTTTTATTTCTCAACATAATCTCCTTCCAACTCGATACACTTGATCCAACGATTCTCCAACTTTTTCAAGTCGTCCGAATAATATGATTTGTCCAATTTTTCAAAATAAGTCTCTGTTTTGGCGATAAGCTGCTCTCTGGTAGTGAATCTCTTTCCTTCGAATTTCTTCAGATTTGGAAACAGGAAATAGTCGCAGGGGGCTAAAGCTGGCAAATATGCTGGATGGGGCAGCAATTCGTAGCGGAATTCGTTAAATTTGGCCATCGGTGCCGGGCACATGTGAACCCGTGCATTGTCTTGATGGAAGAGCACTTTCTTCTTCGCCAAATGAGGACGTTTGTTCTTTAAAATGTTGTTGAAACGGTCCAATAAGGCTACCTAGTAATCGCCATTGATCGTTCGCTTCGACGGAAGGTAATCGATATGAATTATACCGCATGCATCCCAAAAAACTGTGGCCATCACCTTTCCGACCGTCTTCACGGTCTTCGCCTTCTTCGAAGCTGGTTCACCCGGTCAAATTCATTGTTTTGATTGTTCCTTCGTCTCAGGTGTGAAGTAATGGATCCACAGTAATGAATCGACACAGAAACATCTCCAAACGTTGTTTTGAAATCGTCACACGGTCGCGCTTATGATCCACAGTGAGCAAACGAGGCACCCAACTTGTCGATAGCTTTTTCATAAACAATTGTTCGTGCAAAATTAAAATCACTGTACCATGTAATATGCTTGTGGCATCAACAAGTTCTCGCACTTTCACTCATCGATCAGTCAAAACAATGATCGTGGACTTTATCGATGATTTCTGGCGTAGCAACCTCAATTAGACGTCCCGAACGAGGTGCATCACATGTGGATGTATGACCACGTTTAAATTTATTCACCCAATTGTATACAGTCGCAAACGCTGGTGCAGATGTGCTGTGAACATTATCCAACTCGGCTTTGATTTCTTTCGACATTAATAAACCTAATAAATCTTTTATATGTAGATGTTTGATCACTGCTGAAACTCGTTTTTTTCCATTTTGCAAAAAATACAAAGGCTTGTTCGCTTTAATCGTCTACAGAAATGAAACCACGCAATGAATTCCGCTCAAAATTTGACAGTAATCAGTTGAAAGATGCTACTTATTTGTTAAAAAGTAATGTGACATGACACTGCGAGCGCTCTCTGACAGATTTTCTAAGAATTTATTAACTTGCCCTCGTACATGTCTTCGCTGATATAGGCCATCCAATATTCGTGAGTGCTCCTGCGGTGTTTCTGGTATAGCTTGAGAAGCTGAGCGGATTTTAATTTTAGCAAAGCCATAAGCGTGGAGTAGAATGATCGAACTAACAGTCTCTTGTTTTTGTATCTGCAAATGACTTCTACGCAAGCACAAAATTATTATCTATTGTAAGCAAATTTTCTACGATTAATTCTGCTTCTCCTTTCAGACTTGTCTTGAGATGCATCTGTGTGACATCAGAGATGGTAGTATCCTCAATCAACGACATGAAAAAGTCTCGAAAAGTTGGCCAATCCTCGTATTCTCTCGAAAAGTGGGGAATCTGGAATCGCGACAACGTGGTACCAAGTGCAATAGAATTTCCACGTTCGGCTTCAATTCCTCCTTGACTGTCTCTCGGGTCAGCGAATCCTCCATTTCGACAAAAATGGCTCGTTGTTGAGTATACATGTCTTCCGTTTGTCCCAAAGTCCTTCAAGTGGTATTATTCAAGTCCCCTCATATTTTTTAACGTCGTGACGGTATATATTAAGAAGACGGTGATACTCCTCAAATTTTTGCCACTTAGAGTCGAGAAGTTTAAGCATAGTTGACATGAGTTTCGTTAATTTGGCTGAGCCCACTTTTCTTAAGTGCTCATGCGTGCACATGATGCGCCCGTTTCTACATTGGTCTGTATTAATGCCTCTATCCTTTTTTTAGAATTGCGCAAAGGAACGCTCAAAGATGCACGATGCTGTACTCTGGAATCGCCGATTCGATGTTCGTTTATCTGGCTTGAAGGATCAAAAAATGTAGCGAAATTAAAATGATGCAGGACACAAAAAAAAATACGCAAGTAAATTATTACACTTATACACACGAACAATCTTTTATTCAAACTCCATAATTATAATCACAGCTATTATACAGACGGTCTTAATAATTGTACTTTACGGTTATACGTAGGCTGCTGGAAAAGTTTCTGCAATCTAGTATTTCCAGTGGCGCCAACATTCTGCTACTATCATATCCGTAAAATTAGACGATTTTAACCTATAATTCAATTGACAATTGTACCCAAGCCAACTAGTTTTGTTTGCATAGTATTTTGAAGGAAGTTATTTTGTAAGAAAATGGAAATTTTGCATGAAAATTTTCGGGCAACGATTTTTTACGATTACAAATGTAATCTAATTCCGAAACAATGCATCGATCGACTTCATTTGGCTTTTGGAGATGAAGCACCATCCAATAGGACTATTTATAATTGGTTTACCGAATTCCAGCGTGGACGTACCTTTCTTAGTGATGAATTCCGTGAAGGTCGTTCATTCACGTCTGTTATTGCCACTAATGTTGATGCTGTGCGTGAAATGATTGAGCGAGATCGGCATATAACATACCGCGAGATTCAGGCATCCTTAGGCATTGACATGAAAGCAATACATACGATTTTGCATGATTACTTGAGCGTACGGAAACTTTGCAGTCGTTGGATCCCACACAATTTCACCGAAGCTCAAAAACAGGCTCGTGTTAAATGGAGCAAAGAAATGCTCAAGAAATTCAACCGAGGTCGGTCAAATTTAGTCCACAATATCGTTACTGGGGACGAAACATGGATCTATTCGTATGAGCCCAAAAGTAAACAACAATCCACTGTTTGGGTATTTCAAAATGAATCAAAACCAACAAAAGTTCATGCAGTGCTGCCAAGTAAATGATTGCTTGTTTCTTCGGTTATACCGGACGTATGACGTGGCTTTAGAGGATCGAAGGACTGTAAATACTGATTGGTATACAACAATTTGTTTGCCAGAAGAAATTCATAAATGAATTGCGTAGAACAAACCGAAATCATCGCATCATCCTTCATTATGACAAGCCAGCTGTCACACAGCACGTCAAACCGTTGATTTTTTATCCAGTAATAATGTCGAATTGATGACTTATTGTTCGTATTCACCTGATTTATCACCTAAGAACTTCTTTTTGTTCCCAAACATTAAAAATAAGATGCGTGGTGAGCGATTTGAATCGCCTAAAGCAGCTGTTTAAATATTTCGTACACTGATTTCTGAAGTTACAGCCTTAGAGTGGAAAAAATGCTTCGAAAATTGGTTCGAGTGTATGCAAAAATGTATCGATCTTAAAGGCGAATACTTCGAAAAATAATAAAGCCATTTGCCGAATTTTACATGTTTTTTTTCATATTGTTTGCAGAAACTTTTCCAGCAGTCTACGTATGTGATTCTAAATCATGAAGCGAACAACTCATAGTGAATTTCGCGGTTTGTACATAATGTTGAATTACCCGAATTCAGCCTTACACGAATCTCAGCGATACGAATTCGAGCCTGAATTGTAAGCGAACACGGGTTAATAGAATCCCGGTAGAAAAGTACACCGATTTGCACAAAAAGCCTGCTGCACTTCCTCACACTACTCGAATTGAAACGCGAGGAACTGCTCCATCTCATTTTATACTAACATGTTTTTAGATTGTTTCCGAAAACACTAGAATCAATTAATAGAAAATAACACAAAAGAAACAATCTACAATCACCGAGATTATTGTTTAATAATTTAAAGGACTTATTTTAACGATTTATGATAATTGACCGCCTTCCGCTAAGGTGCCTCTTGCGATTGGTGACCTGTGCGGGAAGCGCTGCACGTAGAGCATGACCCCTATTGATATTTCAACGTCTCGCGCAATTTTGTGTTACATGTAACGCTGCCGCACGCGAAACATCACGCAATTTTAATTCCACTGCTATTGTTGCGGTTAGAAGAGTGAAACACACCCCGTTCCAAAGAAACTGACACAACGACAAGTTATATTCCAACAGGTTATCATCCACGATACAAATCTACTTAGCGCATTTACATGTTTCATTTTATCACCCGGCCTATGCTCTATCGCGTAATCATAGTTTTGCAATTTTAGGGCTCATTGCGTAATTCTAGGATTGATATATTTTTTCTGCAAGGTTATCTTTAGTGCGTTACAGTCTGTCACTATTTTAAATTTTATTCCCAGCAAATTCTAAATCTGTTAAGCGCGTATATTATTGCCAACGTCTCCAGCTCGAAACTGTACATATTTTCTACCACTGTGGTACGCTTCGAGAAATAGAACACTGGGTCGAATTTTAAATCAGACTTTTACATCAGCGCCAAATCCACAGCTACGAGCGTTGCAATGAAATTCAGTGAGATCATGAGGCTCATATATTGCTAATATAGGCGACTCCATCAATCTTAACTCTAAATCTTTAAAAATATTTAGTTCTACGTTAGTAAATTTAATAAGATATCTTTCTTGAGTAAATCGTACAAGGATTTTGCAATTACCGCGAACTCTTCAATAAATTTTCAGAAGTAAGAGCATAGCCCTAGGAAACTATGGACTTCACGTGTACATTACGGAATGGGGAATTTTGATACTACTTCGATTCCGTCCACTGTGGAACTAATGCCTTCTGGAATAATTCAGTAACCTAAATATTCAATCTTCCTAAACAAGAATTTACATTTATCAAGCAGCGTCGGACTGGCCAGGACGGCTAATCGGCGATCGCCGAGAGCCCGGTTCTGAAAGGAGCCCAACAAGCAAGGCCAGTGACAAAAAAAAATCAGTCACGGAAACTATCCAATGACTTTGAGCTCTAAGAGAACTTGCATAAAGAAATTACAAAAAGTCTCAACTCTGGTGGAAAAATGTTGCTAAAATTATTCCACGTTTTGGAATACTTTTCAACAAAATTTCAGCATTTTAAAAAAGTTTCATTTTATTTCCAGCGATTTTTAGCTAAAAAAATTCATTTTCGACAAAATTTCAGAAAAATTTTAGCAAAATTTTCAGACAAATTTCAACAAGAATTTCAGAGAAATTTCGGTTGAATTTCAGTGATTTTTCAGTATGTTAACTGAAAAATTCACTTTCAGTGAAGTTTCAGCAAATTTTCAGCAATTTCGCTGAAATGTTCCAAAACGTGGAATAATTTCAGCGAAACTTTTTCACAGGGAAGATTTTAAAAAATTAATGCATGTGCTTTTTAATTAAATAAAATAAAATTTTATACAAATTGAAATTACTGTATTAAAAATAAAATGTGCATAAATGCGTATTTTGTACGCGTTATCATGTGGTTTATGATCTATACTTCTAACTTTTCCTACAATGGCGTTAAAATAGCATCTTTTCGATTTTCTAGGAGATTTCCGAAACCATATTTCGAGCCCATGTTTTAAGCTGGAAACACAATAAAAAGGCACAGGCAATAGAAACAGGGAATAAGAGATTTCAACCTATAAGGAAGTGGTTCCTGTGTGTTTCCAGCTTCATCCTCAAATTTGATCTTCTTTTTACTCTATGGCCACTTCATATCAAAAAATGGGTTAGGTTATTTTTTTTCAGTAGTGGAGCTCCCTCCTCCCCCCCGCAGGAGGGCGGAACCTACTGTATTTACGCGAAGCGACTTCCACCCCATCCCTCTTTCTGCGAAGGGGCTCATAATTTCCATGTCGCTTTATGTTGTAAAGTGTATGCGTGAATACAGTAAGTCCCGCCCTCTTTTTTGGTGTGAGATAGTTCTCGCTTCGCGCATGGAAAGTCGAAATCCACATGCAACAGTACAATCTAATATAGAAGTCTGCGTCCCTTGCAAGGGCAGAGTGGGGATGAGAGTTGTAATTTTTTAAAGCTACAATTATTTAATTGATCTAAATATTTTTCACCTTACAGTAAAACATCATTTGATTGGAAACGAGACCGTTTATATTAAAACTTGAAATACGAAGCGCCTTACCGGTCCGAGTGTTAAGATGTTGAACTACTACTATATAATATACATTCATTTAAATTGAATTAATTTTCAGAATTTTTCCGATCGTTTAAAAGTCTTGGGAAAATAGATCCCATATAAATTGAAGCCAAGAGACAGAAAGGCAAAAAACCATCTGCAAAATTCTGCTTGTTAGCAACAAAGAAAGGGGTTTTTGCACCGAATTGTGACTGATGATGAAAAGTGGATCTATTTCGATAATCCCAAATACCGAAAAACCATTTGCGATCCAGGCCAATCATCGACATCGACGCCAAAACGAATATCTACGGAAAGAAGGCAATGCTTTGTATTTAGTGGGATCAGAAGCGTGTACCACGAATAATTTTTGAATTGTTACAATTAAAATTGGAAAAATTTGGACTATTATTATACTTTCTAATATCATTGCTTGTTCATTCGATGGAGCAAGTAACGTGCAGGGAATATATAATGGACTTCAAGCTTATTTAAAAGTCAAAATCCTTCACTAATATGTACGCACTATACGTGTTAAATCTTGTTATAGCCGATTCAACGAGCAATTGCATATTGGCAGAAATTTTTTTTGGATTAGTGGGAGAATCCGTAGTCTTTTTAAGCAACTCGTAAAAAAGTGATGTATGGAAATCGCAAACAAAAACACGGTATTTTGGTCATAGAAATTATATCGGTTAAAGAAAATAGGAGCTACCCGATGGTGGAGTAAACACAAAGCTTTGGTCTCTATAATTGACTTCAATGAAACTGAATTTCGTAAATTCGTGACATTCTTATCTTTTCTCGTTGATATAATTAACGGTAACTTCGAATGCAAAACAAAATTTTTAACCCGTACATTATTAGAAAAATAGAGTCAATTTGAGAATTTGCTAATGGCATTAATTTTATCGGACTTGTTTTTTGTAACTTCTCCTGTCTTGGTATTTTTACAGATAAAACATTTAGATTACCAGAAAGCTTGGAATACAATTCAGATATTACTGAAGCAAATAAATGCAAAGCAAAATAAAAAGCATTTCTTATCTTTGGTCGATCAATGTAAAAAATTTGCAATTAATATTCAGAGCGAATTCAAAGATTCTTGTATTGTTGAAATTCAAGAATCATTTTCTCAAAAAAAGGTACCAATAAAGAAGAAATTACCAGGGGAATTAAATAACGATAAAGCTAGAAATTTAACGGCAATCAAACGGTACAAAATTAATTATTTTGAAATTCTAGATACAGTAAAAAATAGTATCGAAAAACGATTTTTACCTAATAAAGTGTTATTGATGGACTGCTCCTGGGTTGATCCCCAAAAATATAAAGATATTTCTGCAATCGAAATTAATGATTTACCGAGTGACGCGTTGTCAATAATTTCTAATTTAAGTTAATCGAAAAAGTTTAATTTTAGAATTAAAGCAATTCGCTGGTATGCTAATTTTGTAACAAACCAAAAAGATAGTAATATCAAGAGGCGTTGAATTGTGATAGTAGTGATAGCGATAATTCCGATGATGATGATGATGATGATGACAAAGACAGAAAAAAATATCAAAGTATTTATAATCATAATAATTCCGAAAAATGTAACTATTGTTTAACATGCCCCTTTTCTGTTTTACATGAGTTATCTTCACAGTCCGGTCTATTCAATAATCTGTACACAATCTTTAAATTTGTAATGACTCTGCCCTTTACACAAGTAACTTATGAAAGAGTATTTTTAAAACTTAAAGTGCTCAAAAACAGATTGAGATCTCTATTGGATCAAAATATTTTAACTCCATTACAATTGATGTTCGTTGAGAAAGACTTATTCGACAATGTCGAAAAAGATCACATAATTGATAAAATAGCAGAAACTAGTAGAGAATTGAAAAGAAAATTGTTAGTTTAATGTTATCATAACCTAATTGTAAGTTTAATTTTAATTCATTCTGTGAATGTATTATAATATTATGAAATTATAATAGATATGACTGATTTTGATATTATGTATAATTTATACATATGTAGAAAGTACGTAAGTACAAAGATATTTATTTATAATAATTAAAAAGTATTCATGTACACACGTCTATTTTATTTTTATTTCAACTTTACTGAGTTCCTAAACATTATTCATTGCCTAAACATTATATTAATAAGTGTCTAAAATATAAGTTGTAAGAAACATAACGCACTGTTTACTTTTGATTATAACCTTTATATTGCTAATAGAGTAATTATATGTATAGATCGCATCAAATTTGATTAAATATTATCGATACAAATAAGTATGCAGTTACATATAATTTTATACAAGGGGGGGGGGGGAACGTGACATTTTGTCGCTGAAGGCCCAAAGATGAATCAATCCGACGCTGTTATTAAGCCTCAAATTTAACTTGTTTTCCACTAGTAATCTGAATACTTTACTTAACATAATAATATTAAATGATACTCCAAGAATTTTATTGCAATCAAAAAGTCATCGATATATTCGATGGCATTCTCTGAATGGATTAATTCATCTAAAATTTCGTTAACAAACTTTTGAAATCTTCCAGGCTGATTTCGAATCAAAAGGCATTTTAACGTATTCAAACTGACCCAGCGGTATAGTGAAGACTGTATATTTAATCGACTCTTCAATTACTTAAATATGATGAAACCCATCCTTCAGATCTAATATGATAAAGTAATTCTTATATTTTAAAACATTTATTTGATCCTCAATTACCGGGATTAGGTAATTTGTCCGCGCAATATACTTATTCAGGGTTCTATAGTCGTTGCGGTACTCGCATGTGTATCGATTATACGAGGGCTGTCTGAAAAGTTTCCGACCTCAACGTGAAGATAGCAGCATTGGTAAGTAAAAGCTAGTGAATTTCGTTGTTCATCTGTTAACAGTTACTCACCACAGTTTCAGCCATTTTGGACGCGCAGTTGTTATGTAGCAGTCGTTTGAGTGAGTTCATGTTAGTCATTTTGTGAAAATGGACAAAATCGAGTATCGAGCTGTCATTAAATATCTGTTTTTGAAAGGCAATACGCCTACGCAAATCAAAGATGAGTTGGATTCTGTGTACGGGGACTCTGCACCATCATTTACCACAGTGAAATTTTGGGCAGCTGAATTTAAACGTGGCCGTAAGAGCTTGGGAGACGATGAACGTTCGGGACGTCCAAAAACTGCAACTGCCGACGAAAACATCGCCAAAGTTCACCAAATTGTGCTAGACGACCGCCGAATTAAAGTGAGAGAGATAGCAGAGGTTATGAAAATGTCAAAAGAACGTGTTTGTCACATATTACATGAACATTTAGGCATGACAAAGCTGTCCGCGCGTTGGGTGCCGCGTTTGCTCACGTTAGACCAAAAACGTGTTCGAATGAACATTTCCAACGCTCTGTTGGCGCAGTTTAGGCGCAATAAATCCGAGTTTTGGCGCCGATTAATTACTGTAGATGAAACTTGGATACACCATTATGCGCCCGAAATAAAAATATAGTCCAAACAGTGGCAAAGGGGGAACCGGCTCCAAAAAAAGCAAAAACTGCTTTTTCGGCTGGGAAAGTGATGGCGACTGTTTTCTGGGATAGTCATGGAGTTATTTTCATCGATTATCTTCAAAAAGGTAAAACCAGGAGCATACTACGCATCATTACTTGACAAGTTGGACGCAGAACTTGCGGAAAAACGGCCACATTTGCAGAAAAAGAAAATCCTGTTTCACCAAGACAACGCACCGTCTCACACCTCAGTGGTTGCCATGGCGAAAATCCACGAATTACGGTTTGAACTGCTTGACCATCCGCCTTACTCACCAGATCTAGCCCCAAGCGACTTCTTTTTGTTCCCTCATCTAAAAATTGCGGTCGGAGGACAGAGATTTTCGTCAAATGAAGAGGCAATCACCTTCGTGAACAATTATTTTGCAGAGAAAAACGCCAAGTACTATTTGGACGGGTTACAGAGATGGGAGCATCGCTGGGAGAAGTGTGTAGAGTTACAAGGAGACTATGTTGAAAAATAAAAAAAAAATTTCAGAAAAAATGTCTTCTATCTTTGTTAGGTCGGAAACTTTTCAGACAGCCCTCGTATACATGCAGTCGCGTTCAATTATCATTTCCGCAACTATTCTTTCAGCAGAGGTCTTGAATTTGGTCAGGTCCATCATACTTCGATAATATACTAATTCAGAAGTCTATTCGAAGCATCGCACTATTATTTATCAGTTATCCTCTCAAATGTTCTCGATAATGGCAGCCTGCGATTCGACAATCTTCGCACTGCAACCGCTTCTCTCTTGTGCTTACTATACTTATCTGATCTGTCTCTCGGGCTCTGCGTGTCTCACAACTCTGCGTTCGTAATCCGAAATCAAGTCCCACTGATTAATTGTAATAAAGTTCGATGCAAGTGTCAATATGTTAGGCAACACTGGATTTTTCAATAAGTCTGTTCTTTTTAGCTAGTTCTGTTTCCTTTTCTCTCCAGGAGGAAAGAAAAGAAAGAAAGATGAACTAGTGCAAAAGTTTAGTCAAAAAGAACAGGCCTTATATCTTGTCTTGACCGTTCGTCTTGCAATGGGGGCCTAAGGCCGCCAACTTCATAGTGTACTGCTTCCACGTCTACCATACCAACTCTCTAGAGTCATCTCGCAAGATAACGGCGTCGTTTATAAACTACTGTTACACAAACTTGTCCTTTTTCTAAAAGAAACAATACGAAAATTCCTATTATCTAAGCATTTATGATGTTTTTCCTCAATGTTAAATTATTTTTCACGCAAATTACTGTATAAGAAAAAAGGTGTATAATTATATAGAAGGGAGAAGAATGAATATGTATAAACATGTATTTCGTATATAATTATATATGTTTATACATAATTCTTTATACTTATACATATTTCTATTCATGTTCATGCTCACGATATAGGGGGACTTCTGCCTTAGAGATGTAACCTCTGAAATCCATAAATTCATTTAGAGTATGATGAAATTTATCGCCCAATACCAAATTCCACTTTTTTATTGGCAAGGAAAGTTAAAAAACCATATTTGAAGTTTTATCAAAGTGACGACGCGATGGTGAAAGAGCCAGAGAGCATCTAGCTAAATAATAATTAATGAGTTTTGCTTATAAAAAAACTAATAAATAAATAAGACAAATAAAAATATGCTCATAATTAAAATTATAATTACATAATATAATCCAGAAAGGCTAAAAGATACATATCATTTACGGATTAGAAGATTTATGAATATAATAAAATTACAGACTTCGTCTTTACAGACTAGAAGATTCATGTATATAATAATGAAATTACTTAGACAATATACAACAAATTTTATTATTTATACAAATAAATCACAATAAAACAATTCTAAATAATAATTTACAAACTTCGTTTGCTAATACAAATGTTTTGAAGTTTTATGATGCATAATAAGTTATTACATAAAATTTTAGAAAAGTCGTTATAATCAAAATTTATTTATTAATGATTAAATTTATATGTTAAGTTAATAACAAATTTGTCAAACAATTTACAATTCAATTTATTCTCTACCAACAACTTTAAAGTCAAGAGACACGATAGTGTTTCGCGCTAAGTATTCGCGCGTCCTGGGCGCTGGAGATACTACAGTGTATCTTTACTCGAACCGTCGAGTTGATTGGATACACTATGTTTATGTCTAAAAAACGGCTAGACGGACGAAATTTTTAATAGGCTCAATTGATAGCATAGAGTTTCATTATATAATGAAAGTGTCGGTATTTTTTTCTCCGATGAATATTAAGGGAATTATTTAAATTTTTCTATAAAAATGAAATAAAATAAAATTAAGAACCATCATCAAGGTATCCGCGGAGACCACGATTCGATTATAAATTGACAATTAATGCTCGTATACGCTCACACACACTCCCAAGTATTCTCCACGCTACATACTCACCAACACTTACATTATTCATCCGAACCCCTCCTATTCCCCTCCCATCCACTACAGAGACCTCGATGGACGCCAACATTTACCCGATATATCTTGCTACATCCTTACCCACCCATGCACACTCCCGTCCCACCTCCACTTCCATCTCCACCCTACCCCCACTTCATTTTGAATATTTTAATATTCGTCAAAACGTTCCGAATATTTTTTATAGCTTGCTACGTGTTTACCCACCTCCAATGTTATCTCACTTTGAATACCATGATACACCCCGAAACATCTCGAACACTTTTCAATTCTCTAGCTAACGCAACCTTATGCATTACCCAGGTAGCATATATTCGTTTAAAAAATGTGTCATAAATGTTTTTCTGAAACATTTCATAACTGGTTCTTGAAAACGTTTCTGATTGGTTAAAATGTCTATTCGAAAAACGTTGAGGAAAACGTTTTTTTTCTAACAAAAAAAAACCGTTTAAGAAACGATCGAAATATCGTTTAAGAAACGATCAAAATACATTTTTTTCCGATATAATTTGCTTTCTCACAGAATTATTTAAATTTTAAATAATGCATTCACAAGCATATGTATTTTTAAAAAGAAAGTTGAATAAATCATTAAAATAATAATTTTCTTAAATAATTTATTCAATTTTCTTTAAAAAAAATATATGAATATATAAATAAATTATATTTTATAAACAATAAAATCAATAGGCTTTAAAGAAAATTCTAAAAAATAATAAATAAAATGCCAATTTGAGTCAACATTAATTATTAGTGTGTATTTTTTATACCATTTATTTAAAGTGAATATTAAACATATACGTTTCGACCTATGGTCAAGGTCCTCTTCAGTACAAAAAATTTATACTAACAAAATTACATAATGATAGCGCATACGAGTATAAACTAATAACATATAAAATGCAAGAAAAACCGTAGCGATGATGTTCGAGTTAATCTTAGTCAATAAATTACTAAATTAAATGACTGTCAAGATTGAACTATTTCTATAATTTGTTGTTTGTTGTACAAACATGTACAATACATGTTCCATTAAACTCTTCCAAATGAATTATTTAATTATTCATTTTACATCTGTCTACCAAACAGTTATGTCGTGTCTAATATCTTTAAATTTTGTTTGTTTGCAGGGCGACGACAGAGGCGCAACACCGCTGAGCAACTATAGAGGCGCAACACTGCAACGAGCAACACCGCAATGAGCCGACAGAAGCGCAGCACATCAACGATCTGACGGAGGCGCAGTACCGCAGCGACCAATCAGCGGCAAAGGCAGAGGGGCAGCCACGCCCCGTAAAGAAGGAGACGACTCCAAGGCCACCATCGTCGGTGAAGGGATTTCGTTCTGAACGGTCGACGAGTCAAGTTATTCTCTGAATCACGCGGGAATTAAAATACTTGTTCGGAATATTAAGTTAACGAAATTGGATTCTATTCTGAACCGGAAACGAGGCTGATCTTTCTGGCTCGTCTGGGTTGAACCCTTACTAGAAAGAAAGAAAGATTAGCCATTTTTCACAACGCCATTACGCATCCACTTTGTGGCAGATGTGAATAGATTCTGGAAAATTGTATTTGGGAAGAATAAGATGGTTACCCGGTGTGAGTGCATAGGGCAAAAAACTAATTTATATAAAATTTTATAATATAAGATAACGCATTTCACAAATTACAATCCTTTATATTTGCCTCATCCACTTGTTAAATGTAATCTCGACAAACAACAAATAAATAACAAATCAATAGTAAATTCAGCTTTATATTTTACAATATCAATATTAGTCCAGAACATTTGTACTAAAGAATCAGCTCTATTCACAAAGTACAATATTTTATATTGCTTATCTATCTGGTGAACGAAATCTTAATAAATAATAATTAAATAGTAAAAGTTTCATTTTATATGTTACAATATTGGTATCGGATTAGATCATTTATACCAAATTATTATAAGTTAAATGATAAGTATCTATGGATGTAATAAGTATGGATTATGATTCTTATTATAATAGATATACCTGTTTGTGATTTCGACGAGTCGGAGATTCGCTGTTCAATAATTAACTATTTTCCTTATATGTACATATAAAGGCTGTGAATAAACGAAAATTATATGATAGTAATAATATTAATTATAAAGTTTGAAGATATTAATCATTCTATCTAATACAATTGTATTAATATTGCTGTGATCCTTAGGAAATATAACAGCGTGCCTTCAACGCCCAATTAATTAAGAGTGTTTTGTGACGAGTGGCTGGTGTCATCTTGTACGGAAGGCTCGCTCGCCAAGGCGGCGTGTAATAAATGATGACTCTCTTGATTGTAATAAGTTAGATTTTATTATAGAGTTGAATTCAGATTTGTTTGAAGCGGGCGGTAAGCGATGCTCGTAGTAATAATATTGCGACAATTGAAGCGTTCGGTTCGATGCGTGCACAGGTAATTCGCACTTAGTATGACGTTGAGTAATTTCGCGTTCGAAAAAGTATGTATTGCGAGCAGTGACGAGACCGGCAAATCTCGCCGATAAGTCTCGCGCACTGAACGGTCTTACAATACGCGTATACCGATCACGTTATATAATAGCAGACAGCGGTGATACGCGACAAGTCGATTCATTCGCTTAACTTTCGCGAAGAAGCGTTAAGAGCGAGGAGCGATATTTGATGTACATTGATCGGGATCCGGTAGCGAACTCACTATTCTCACACGGAGCGTGTGCGCGATCGACGTTTTTATGAATTTGCGCAAGGGGGGTCGCATGCCATTTGAGACAAACAGTATGATTAACACAGGATCGAAGTATGCTCGTGTTTTGATCGCTTGGTGTCGACGAGCTGTTTGCTTGCTCCGAGAATATGAAAAGATTATAACGATAATTTCGGAACAAAGAGATATTTTATTTTTATACATAATTTATTTAATGTATTATGTATATAGATATTTATAACATTATTTATTAATTTATTTATTTATTAGTATAACTAATCTCTTTGAGACATTTGTAAAAATAATTTTTTTTCATCCTTTTTGGTTAAACTGTTATCAAACTATAAATTAATATTGTAATTGGATTGAAATTGAAATATAAAATATTTAAAGACAGATGAAATGTTAATGTTGGTGTGGGTAAGGAGTGGTCCGGTAATAACGGCGACTCGGTTGGTGCTAACACTGGTACTTTATTTTGTTAGACAGAAGTCGAAAGCGTGGTGCATTCGCGTCGACGAGTAAAAAGAGACTGACTCCTCAGATCGTTGCTTGGCTTACAGAATCCTGAATGGCATAGGTATATTACTCGCATGTCTGGTACGACAAAGTTTCATATTTCGAAAAGCTAGAAGAAAGATGTGTGCATATGTTAACAATATGCAGTTCAGTTGAACGAGTGAAAAGGATGTCTGTGACGCTCACATGGACGGTCTAATTATTTTAACTTGTAAACATTTAACGAACATTAGAACACATAATATACGTATATTAATTGTTTGTTATTCTTTCGATAAGAAAAATATATCTGAGGGCGACGCCGCGCGCACGTGTCGCTACATTGGATTAATTCTTTTGTATTTATATATTCTTCGATAATTGTTAATTATTAAATTATTTAAAACAAATAATAATAAAATTAAATTAAATAAAAATTAAAATTAAAAAAAATTTTTTTAATTAAAAAGAGAAGATTGTAAACTTTTTTTAAATTTATATTTGATTATATTACAATAGTTTTATTATTCCAAAAAGCTTAAATTTAAAATTGAATGAATTATCTGAAAGCAACTATTGTTGATCATTTATATTAGTTAGAGGCGTATATTTAAAATAGTTCATTATATCAAATAGAAAACAATAAAGATTATAATAAAGATTATTAAAACAATAAAGAGAAATTTCCTAAAGCTGTGAATTTGGAATTTGAAGCCTAATCATTCTGTAAAACTGAAATACTCATATTTAATTACGAATACTCTGTGATTCTCTTTTGTAGCCCCAACGAAGAGAGTCAGAATTGTTATGCTGCAATATACAAGTATGGTAACTTGACTTTCGCATACTAACTGTTTTCTGTGTATCAGTGTATTTATGAATACCAAACATATATTTGAGTTTATCAAGCAAATTTAGACGCGATGTTCGATACACGAGAATTTGCTCTATCTCTTAAATACAAATTACTTGTCAGGACTAACATTCCTATTTTTGATGAATAGATATCTGGGTTTCTACAATTGTGGCATGGTTCTATATATACTCGTATATATTAGGTGTAGTAAAAAGTCATCGCGTATTTTTTAGCTCAAAGTTGTATATACAATATCTTCGTCAATAATGAATGAAATTCAAATTTAAAAAAAGGGTTTTAAAGCTTGAAATCTCTACTTTTAACATTTTTTAAGTTTATATGAGTTTGATAATTTTTACATACGAAAAACTACGAGCTGAAAAAGACGAAAAATTTTCTTCTCACTTTGTGGATTTGTAACGTGTCCAAAACGAATTTGAGAAAATTTTCGATTACCTATCGTGAAAGCTTGATACTTTCCCTACAAAATCGTTTTTTTTTAATATTTCTACGACTTTTGATTACTGAGTTATCGCGGATTAAATAAAAGAATTATTTTGACTTTAATTGCTCATAACTCCATTAAAAATTGTCGTATCGTATAATTTAAAAAAGAGATTTTTAAAGCTGAAACTTTACTCTATCAAGATATATTTATATTGTTGGTAAGAAAGTAATTGCGGTTTTTACTGATAGATGTCTTTTAAAAATACGCGATGACTTTTTACTACACCTAATATTAACGAATTTTATATTTGGTGCTACTGATTGATAGATCACTAGCCATCTACCAAAATTTCTTTATACGACCTTTACTAAATAAACGAATTGACAATAACCTTATGATTATACTCCTTCCTATTTCCCCTTTATACTATACAATAATTTTTCAGACATCAACATTAAAGCGCGTGCATTTTTTGCGCAATAATATTTATATCTTTGTATTAATCATTACTACACATTCAAATAATACAATAGAAGCCGAATATAAATTATACTTTTTACTAATAATCACTTTTATTAATTTATTGTAACCTTATTCTTTCGGATTATACAATATAATATTGAAGAAATCAATAAATTAATAAAATAAACGGATTGGACTTAACAAATATTAGAAATTATACCAAAATAATTAATTTCTTAGAATTGTAAATAATAAAACTTAGAAATTCGATGTAAATTAAACAAATATACTTTAGATACTTATAAAACTTTTACTTTCTACTTGTTAACTATATTATTACTATTAATCAACAGTTATACTCGTATGTTAAAGATCCTTAATAACTAACTCTATTTCTTCTTAAACTTGTAATTAAAGTCCTGGAATAGTAAATATATTTTTTTAATACTCAATACTTTAAAAGTCTAATACGAGTACATCCTACATTAATCTGAAATAGACTTGCTCGGGAATTACTATAGTTACAAGATTATTAAAAATTTTCATTATAATATTCATCAATAATACGAGTATATATTAAATAGAAATAATTCTCTGAACTAATTTTTATTAAGTTGGTTATTTTCATAAAAATGGGAAGGAAAAACAAGACTAATAAGAGGGATAGTAAAGAGATACTATATCTCCTCAATATAAACAATCCAAAATTGAGAAGAGGGAACTAAATGAATCTGAGGATAGAGTGGGGAGAGAATCTAAATTTCCCTTTGATGGATTCATTCCAGATTAACTCTACGAGCTATGAAAGATTTGATAGGTCGATTTCTGCTTCTCGTTTCGAGGCTTTTGATGAATTCGAGGAAATGGTAAATTCTAACAAATTGTCGGGTATAAGTCGTGGAGAGAGGCAGTGGGAGCCTCATCAAGATCGTTCAAATAAAAATATGATAGATCCAAAAACCTCATTCCCTGTGGAGAGAAGAGCCAAGATTTTCGAAGTTTCCTACTCTTGCTCCATCCATAATTTCTCCAATGAGATTAGGAGATAGGAGCCCTCATAAGAGATCAGAAAATCCTAATTTTAGAGAAAGTTATATTAGGTCTTAATTAAGTAATAGATACACAGAAGAATCATCAGCTCCATTCTTAGTCCATATTGAATCTATTGATCAGTCGATTGGTAACTAACGACTCCTATGCTGATCGGAAAAAAAATTTGCTCTATGCTAATTTTAAAAAAATCACAAAGATTAGGAAGGTGGGAGTTAATACAATAGTTTTGATACCTATCAAGGAGCAAATGAATTTGTTACTATAGTAATAACAAAGAGTTATTTAAGTGGTTGAGTTATATTTCCAATTTTAGAATTTTGAAAACAGGAGTTGTGAGGAGGGTTGATCGATCTTTGACAGTGGAAGACACTATGGAGGGAATCACGTGGCTAGGTAAATCTTTGAAATAATTAACGTTGAGAAATTGAAATTTATGTGACGTGATTCTAATACATTAGTGGACTCACATTCGTAAAAATTATCTTTAACTCTAGTCTATTACCCGAGTTTTATATACATTTAAAAACGCGAGTGTATCCCTATATTAATAGAGTAAGAAAATGTATTAAATATTGTCATTGGAATCACTCGAATAATTGCAGAGGGAGAGACACTTGTCCTACAATCACCCCTTGAATAAATGTAAAGCGAATCGTGAGAAATGTACTAACTGTCACAGAGACTACCAAGCGTTTTATTTAGATTGTCCGGTTTTTGAATAGTACTTGAAATTAGTGAACATAGACGCCTATGCCAATGTGGACAGACAACTAGCTCAAAAATTGATAAAGCATCAAAATATTAGGAAGGTTGAGGAGGTTTACAGGGCATTTTGTTCTCTGGCTCATGTAGTAAGGGAGATTAGAGAGGACAAAATAGTGATTTTCCTTTGTCCACAGAATTTGAGTGGCGATTCGATCTCGGAAGTTTTGAAAAATACTGACCGGTAGGTAAGAATCAGCTTAATTTAGGTGGAGGAATAGGGATTGGACTCTTTTTGAAGGGAAGGGATTTTCGTCCTCTGACTAGAGACGTATGGTCTAACCGTGAAGTACCAAACTCCATAATTTCTTCTTCTGGTAATCCGGATGGGGTTTCGGGAGATGGTCCCACCACACATGAGTTAAATTTGGAGTCTATTAATCGAATGGATTCAAGAAAAGTAGGAGGTAAGATTGACCTTATTTTGGAATCGAATGCCTCGTAATATCATGCGGGAAACCACCCTGACCCAAGTTTACTTCATTTTGCTGGAGGATAAACTGATCAGAAATGAGAAATTGAGAAATATAGCTAGACTTACAGCGAGTTATTATCGCAAATAACACTGACTGCCACGGGCTTGAGTCATTGTTTATGTCTTCAGTGGAACTGTCTCACATCCAAGTTAAATGAATTTTCAAAATTGATTCTTGATTACAATATAGTTGCATTGCAAGAGACATGACTTAGATCAGGAACGACAACATCTGATAAAAGATACACAATTTTTAGAAGTGATAGACTAACAACTTAGGATTAACGACTTAGGAAATGACGGTGGAATTGCAGATTTTCATTGGAAATGAATCATTTCCACCTTCATTAATTGATCTTAATCCATTTAATATCAAGGACGTGGAATTTATTGCGATGACGGTCAACAAGCTTATTTTTAACAACAAAAAATTGTTAGTTATATCTATATATAGACCACCGAATATTAATATGAATGGGGATAATTGGAATAATCTTTTTAATTGCTTCTTGTCTTTTATTCAGTTATACAGTATTGCAATCTTGGGAGACTTCAATGCTTAAAATGACTTGTGAAGCTCTTCTAGAGATAATGCGATGGGTAGGTTTTTCATGGAGACTATTACGAACTCCTCTTTGTTAATTTTGAATGGTAGAGGTACTAAAATTTCTGCCTGTACTGATTACCTTAGCGTACCGGATATTTCAATAGTATCATCGGATCTGGGCTCAATTTCAAGTTGGATCGATTTTGGAGGAACCGCTTGGCAGTGATCATTAACTTATAATTATAAAATTTCACTCGGGGAATGTTTCGGCGAATTCTTTATCGATTTTTTGCAAACCAAAGTTAATACTTAACAAATTTGATAAAAACAGTTTTATAGAGAGAGTAAAGAAAGAAACTTACTAAGAAATGAACTTACTTCAGTCAATTAATCTTATAGGCTCATTCTTATATAAGACATGGTATGATTCCATCATGTGGGCCTTTTTTGAATCGAGGAGTTTGTCTAGAGTTTGAGCAATTTGATCAAATATAATCTGGAATTAGATCATAATATCAGTCAGAGATGTATTACACGTAGGAATAAAATAGTTCTATAGTGAACAAGACTTGTTCAGAAGTAGTTAATAATAGAAAAGAGACTTTTTTGAAACTTAAAAATTCTCCATCAAGATAGTATTTGGCCAATTACCGAAGAGTTTCTCACAAAGCGAAAAACATTATTGCTAAAAGAAAAAAAGAGAGGTTCCTTGAAATTGTAAATAAGATGGATTATAATCCACATTCTAACCCATTTTGGGATATGATTAACATTTTTAAAGGTTGTGCTTATAACAACTCTATTAACCCTTTTCGAATATCGTCTGAAGAGTAGTCGGGATTGACTATGCAAAACTTGGCCCATTGGTGTATTAATAAATTAGAGGATCCCAATGGTGAAGATTTTTTAATCGGAGATTTTTTCCGTCATTTTTATTAATGAAGTGGTGGATATTATTAAGACGGTCAAAGTCAAATGTGCATCGGGACCAGACTTGATAAATAACTTAATAGTTACTTCTTTATCACAAGAAGCCTTAATAATTTTGATTGATTCTTTTAACGCGTCAGATATTGACGTAGGGGAAACTTCTGAATTCATGAAATAGATCGGACACAATCCTGATCCCTAAATCGAACGGTAGAGGACTAAGACCAATATCTCTTGAAGCTGTGATAATAATGTCATCCACATAGCAATAATAGAATGGAATATGTCTGGTTAATGTCTTAAAAATATTACATTCCAAGTCTTGTATTACCACATCTGCTAGAATTAGAGAGAGAGGAGATTCCATCGACAGACCGAATATTTGTTCGTAAATTACATCATTAAATTTAAAAAACACATAAAATTACACTCTCCACTTTCATTTCCTCTCCTTTCCTCACACAATATATAAAGACTGTCGCTTGCTATGGTCCTTCATAATTTTTATCAGAAATAATTTTTACCAGTGTTCCAATAATTTTTACCAGTGTTCAGCTTTTAAGTTGTATTACTTACTCTGAGTCATATTTGCGAGGATTTGTGTCATAAGGTACGTGGTAAGCGATCGTATAATTATAATTAATTATTATCGTATAATATAATGTTACGTCCAAACCCTTAAACCGAGATAAGAAAGGAAAATGGAGAGGGTGTGGAAGGACGACTAGACTCAATCTTACAGATATACGCAGAGAGGCGAACACCTGTGAGTCGTACGCACCCTTTTCGGTCCCGGAATGCGGGTCAACGTCCCGAAAAGACGCTATGACGCCTGTTCCCGACGGACGGTGCGAACATCGGTCCTACTTTTTGGATCAAGGAACTTAATCCTTTTGATCCGGGACTGGATCTCGTGCGATCTTAAGAACTAGAGCGGGGAAGGAACCGAGGGGTAACAAAAAAAAGAGTGGAAAGCCAGCGGTCTTCAATTACAATTAATTTGTATTTATTATGCTTACAGGTATTATTACATTAAATGATTAGATGAATAAACATATCGCAATGGTGTGTGTGTGTGCGTGCGTGCGTGCGGTGCGTGTGCGTGTGCGGGTGCGTGTGTGTGTTAGGAGAGACAGAGGAGAAGGAGGATAGGGGTTACTGGGAGGGGGGGGGGGGTTGGAGGCGAAGAAGGTGGTGCAGGAGCACATTGGGACGAGGTACTTATACTGGACTGTGTAGGGAGTGGGGTTTCCTGGAATATAGACTGTTACCATTCTATCTCCTTCGTTAGTAAGAGAGGAGTAAACCGATCGGGAGAACTGATCCCAGTCGATCGGCGCGGGATCTGGATGGGATGGAGCAAGCGAAAGTGGATTTGGCGAAGGAGGGAAAGGGAATCGCTCCTCGAGGGGAGGAGGGGAATAATTTAGGATTTGCCTAATAGTGGGATCGAGTATGGGAGGGGAGCTTAATTCTGATCGGTCGCCGACCGGTGAGTATGAAATCTCCGGATGGTCGATAGAATCGTCGGTCGATTCTCCTGGAGGTGATCGGCTCAGGCTATCGCTTCGATAGTAAGGGGTTTGCCGCCGAGATTTTCTAGCGTTACGCACTACAACCGAAGGTTTAAAAATAAGTACATATTTGAGTACACGTGTACATGTGTATATATATATATTCAATTGAATAATAGATTTGTTCCATTCTCTAATTCAATAAAATATTTTAGTTTAGTCATGGACTCGGGGAAATGGAGGGATCACTCAGTGAAGCTTAAACGAAAATCAGCTAAATTTGTAAATATTTTAAAATAGATAACAGGATTATCATGGGGTATCAAACATGAACATCCATTATGTTTGTTAATGCGATAGTATTTTAGCTCAGTTCGAATGGGGCTCCTTTTGATTTACTAGCGCATCTAAATCTTACATCAAGCAAATTAATAACATGTTACGCAAAACATATAAAGTACGAGAGAAAGTCAATAAGTTTTTAGAAAATCTGTCAGAGCGCACTCGCTGTGTCATGTCACATTACTTTTTGACAAATAAGTAGCATCTTTCAGCTGATTACTGTCAAATTTTGAGCGGAATTCATCGTGTGGTTTCATTTCTGTAGACGATTAAAGCGACCAACCTTTGTATTTTTTGCAAAATGGAAAAAAACGAGTTTCATGCAGTGATCAAACATCTACATATGAAAGGTTTAACGCCGAAAGAAATCAAAGCCGAGTTGGATAATGTCTATAGCACATCTGCACCAGCGTTTGCGACTGTATACAATTGGATGAATGAATTTAAACGTGGTCGTACATGTGATGCACCTCGTTGCATTCGGACGTTGCAATTTGAGACGTCCAATTAAAGCTGCTACGCCAGAAATCATCGATAAAGTCCACACTATTGTTTTTACTGATCGACGAGTAAAAGTGCGCGAGCTTATTGAAGCCACAGGCATATCACATGGCATAGTGATTTCAATTTTGCATGAACAATTAAGTATGAAAAAGCTATCGGCAAGATGGGTGCCGCGTTTGTTCATTGTTGACCATAAGCGTGACCGTGTGACGATTTCAAAACAATGTTTAGAGATGTTTCAACGTAATCCAGATGAATTTATGCGTCGATTCATTACTGTGGACGAAACATGGATCCATTACTTCACATCGAAGACGAAGGAACAGTCAAAGCAATGGGCTTCACCGGGTGAACCAGCTCCGAAGAAGGTAAAGACCGTGAAGTCGGCCGGAAAGGTGATGGCCACAATTTTTTGGGATGCACGCGATATAATTCATATCGATTACCTTCCGTAGAAGCAAACGATCAATGGCGATTATTACGTAGCCTTATTGGACCGTTTCAACAACATTTTAAAGAAAAAACGTCCCCATTTGGCGAAAAAGAAAGTGCTCTTCCATCAAAACAATGCACGGGTGCAATTTACACGTGCCCGGCACCGGGAAATTCAATGAATTCCGCTACGAATTGCTTCCCCATCCAGCCATATTCGCCAGATTTAGCCCCCTGCGACTGTTTCCAAACCTGAATAAATGGTTCGGAGGAAAGAGATTTACCACCAGAGAGCAGCTCATCGCCGAAATAGTAGCTTATTTAGAAGGGTTGGACAAATCATATTATTCGAACGGCTTGAAAAAGTTGGAGAATCGTTGGATCAAGTGTATCGAGCTGAAAGGAGACTATGTTGAGAAATAAAAATGAATCGATCAAAAAAAATGTGTTTTACTATGTTTTTCTAAAAACTTATTGACTTGTCCTCGTAGCAATGGGTCTTCCCAAGACTTTAGCGAATATTGTGTGTTGGAAATTCTCTAAACAATATCCGTTTGAATCCAGAGTAGCGAAACTGGCGGATTTTATTTCCTTTTAAAATATACTCGTATACAACTTAAACATACAAATTATTAATAAAATTTGTCATTTATTATTTTTAGTATTAAATAAAAAGATAGTTAAAAGAAATATTCTTTATACATTGTACAGATGGAAGGAAATCAGTAGGTTCAAAGAATCAATATATGTATGGGACTCGTCTTTTTTATACCCTTGAGATTTCATGTTCATTAAATCAGAAATCGACTTGGATTCGAGAATTTCGACAAAAGGATGTGGCGACCCGAATAGAGCCTTCATAAATTTGACCGCATTCAGGGCTGCATCTATTGATGAGACCCGTATTTTTACAGATGGATCAAGGTATTCATGATATGGATGATAATACTTACGTAGGTTGCGCTTTATGGATCCCATCCATAAATTTGAGTCAGGAATACTCGCTGAATCCTACCGCTAGCTCTTTCGCAGTGAAAGCTGCCATATTAGAAGCATTAAACTTGATATATCTAACCTTCCTGCTTCAATTTTGCTTGTCCTTGATGCAGTGTTAAGCCAGGATTCCGCGAAAACAGATTCACTATTTTTTTATCGTCTTTTTTTGTCCACTTTGCATATTGAGCCACGTTCCGGTAAATTATCGATATTTTTTGCCACATTATATCGCTGCACTCACTTTTGTACGAATGATTTCGACTTTTTCATATATTTAGCAGCCGCTAATTGTTGACGACTGACATTTTTGGACCTTTCGGGTGAGTGCAGAGAAACACAACGTGAGGAACACGCTTCATAGCATGATGCGTATTTGGTACTCATGGCGCTTAATGTGATTCTCTTAAGAAAGTTCAATGACAACTGAATCTTCCTTGATAGTGTATCAAGGACAAAGGTGCCCTCTATGGATTCATGATAGATTTAGGGCGATATCTTTTATTAGCTTTGAGTAAAGTCGACCACGCTCTTACTTGACTTACTGTAAGTATTGAAGATAATGAAATTGCGGATTCAATGGCAAAAAATGTTGCTATATTGGTAAACCAATCAGAAACATGGTTGATTACAAGCTGTGCGTTGCGTCTAAGGCTAATAAAACTTTAACTAAGAATTTTTATGATTCATTAGATAAGAGATCGGGTAGATATTATATGGAAATTGCAAAATACATAGATTTTCTAATGTTGAAAAGAGTTAAAATTAATAGAAAGGACTTTACTAGGGTTATTAGGGTGATTGCGGGATATTGCTATACAAACTCATTTAACAGATTGAAGAACTCTTCCTATATAAAATAAATAACAATAAATAAAGGATAAAGTAAGAGTCAAACACATTTCCTTAAAAGTCACACAATTAAAAGAAAAAATTACAAATAGAGAAAAATAAAATTTAAAAAATATAATAAAATAAAAGTTCAGTTTAAATACAAATAAATTACAAGTTTCGATTACCGGATTGAGCTCTCTTCAAAAATTAACTTATCAAAAAAAAAATCGCAGAACAAAATTAATTATTGGAAATGTTCGTATATTCACTATAATCACAGTTCGGGTGAGTCTTGATGTAGAACTCAACATTATTCACATACGATTGAACAGTCAAATGTGTTTCATATCTCTTGGAAAAGTTCAAAAATCATGTGTAATTTATTCAAACAAGTGTGTCCATATAAGTATGAAAAACCATTAGAATATATAAAGTTAAGTAGAACGCAGATGTGTAAGACGGACATTGTGTATCTGTCGCAGCTTTTTTGAGAAATTAACCTTTTCACGAAAAGGCTAGTCTTTATGCAAAACGGTGCTTTTTTGCGAAATCAACGATCGTTTTTCAATTAGACTGACGCATTTTAGCCTTTTCGCGAAAAGATTAACTTACATCAGTCTTATTGGATAATGATACACGTTCTGCAAAAAGGTTAATGAAACGTCTAGCACTAGTGCAGCTACTTCATCTCTTTTTGTTACGTGTAACATATAACATATACATATAGACAGACACACATTATAATATAGACATATTAGTGAATATTAGAATTATATTTTATGTGCATTATTATATACACACACATTACAAAACATAAAATATATTTCTAATTCATATCCACTATATCTGTTTAAATGTATTGGAATTTTATGTGCATTTTATATTTTCACATCCCACTGTCTACATGTGTTAAAAATATTCCAAGCGGACCCTGTCTAGACAACTTCTAGCCGATTAGGATCCAAGCGGGGATGTGTTCTTTTGTTTTGTTCAAGGGTGGCGTAGCCGCCCAGAACCCAAGAGCACTAGTCTACATACCCCACTGTCTATATGGGTTACAATTTCGCAATGTGACTGAGATTTTCTAACCTCAATAGTCGTCAACTTTAACGCTTAATATCTTGATTCGAGGCCAGAGCGGCACTTTTTTCTGCCAAATTCCTTCATTTCGTGCAAAAACGCATCGTGTATAAAACGAATGAGTGTATTTTTATCAAAATTTTAGGTGATCGGGGTATTCTATACCTTTACTCTTTTGCGTAAAGCCTAGAATGTAGACTTGACGCAAAAAGGCTAAATGTTTCATTAGCCTTTTTGCAGAATGTGTATCATTAACCAATAAGGCTGATGTGAGTTAGTCTTTTCGCGAAAAGGTTAAAGTGCGTTAGTCTAATTGAGGAACGATCGTTGATTTCGCAAAAAAGCACCGTTTTGCATAAAGGCTAGCCTTTTCGTGAAAAGGTTAATTTCTCAAAAAAGCTGCGACAGATACACAATGTCCGTCTTACACATCTGCGTTCCACTTAACTTTATATATTCTAATGATTTTTTATACTTATATGGACACACTTGATTGAATAATTTACACATAATTTTTGAACTTTTCCAAGAGATATGAAACACATTTGACTGTTTAATCGTATGTGAATAATGTCGAGTTGTACATCAAGACTCACTCGAACTGTGATTATAGTGAATATGCGAACATTTCCGATAATTAATTTTGTACTTTTTTTTTTTTTTTTT
>NW_017305672.1:1203541-1215228 GCF_001594115.1 Trachymyrmex septentrionalis
TATCGTATAATTTAAAAAAGAGATTTTTAAAGCTGAAACTTTACTCTATCAAGATATATTTATATTGTTGGTAAGAAAGTAATTGCGGTTTTTACTGATAGATGTCTTTTAAAAAAACGCGATGACTTTTTACTTAACCTAATATTTTTAAAATTTTACTTTTCTCTATTTGTAATTTATTCTTTTAATTGTGTGATTTTTTTAAAGAAACATGTTTGACTCTTACTTTACCCTTTATTTATTGTTATTTATTTTATACAAACTTATCTCTCTATAAGATTAAAATGATAAACAATCCCAGATGTGAATGTGGCTCCGAATTCCAAAATATGAATCACCTGTTGTAGGCTTGCCCTATTATTATTTATAATTATCAAAATGTGAGCAGAAAGAAATTAGTTAAATCTTTTATGGATATGTGTGAAATTGTGTCCTCCGTACACGGTATCATATGTAATAGTGGAGGCACACGCGAATATAAAGGCAATTAAATATATCGTTAGCTTTTTTAATATCGATGAAATAAAAGTGTAAAAGATAGATATAATCATTTTCTTTTACGATCTTTTGTCCAAGATGCTTCACCTTCAGGTCAGCCGATGACGCCAACTATAGTTGCAACTCGGAGCTCCGTTCTTCGCTCTACGAAGATCATCGGTGGAGTGGAAATTAATACCATTGGAGCCATAGCGACTGACAAGGCCTCCGAGATACCTCAGTGATGGGAGATGACAAGAATTTGTCTGCTCCAGGAAACTTCATGCACATGCGTAAAGCTGAGCAGTCTTAACTGATGTACACATTTCATGGTATTATAAGACCTCTAATAACGATGTTAAGAAAGTTATAGGGAGAAAAGGAAGATTTTTATTAAAGATACATAGTGTATTCATGAATAATAATAAATTTTGTCTTTTATTACGTCTGCAGCCGATTTATCATATAAATACCAACATATCGTTCAGAGAAATACAATAGCATTCGAGAAAGTCACTATAATGACGTACAGTACCTAAGAGGTTAAAAGAGGAATTTATTACTATAACCTAATTTAGGAAAAAATTTAGAACGGGTTGCAAAGCGGGACAAAGTATTAAAATTTGAGATTGTCCCTCTTAATTTAGGACGGTTAGTCACTCAGATATACAGAAGCCCCAAAAGCACCCGTATTCCGTATTGCTCCGTATGTTCCATCATTGAATCGAGCTGCCACGTCATTTTACGCATACGCACAAAATTTACTAGAGCAGACGAATTCTTGTCATCTTCCATCACTGAGATACCTCATAAGTACGTGGCAGGATCCGCAGGAATACTTCGCCGAGCTATCAGTCATGCCATCGGCAATCTTTCCGCTACCCGTAATTAAACGCCTCCTACCGCCATCTCTCCGTTAGCGGTAACACCAAAGCGGTAGCAGAGACACGGAACACGAGCGAGTGGAAAACACCATCTCCGAAGCTTTACATCCTACAACCATCGCTACCAAGGACGTCATCATCCTTGCGGAAGAACGTACATTTTGCTAAGAATCTGACGACTGATCTCAATAACAACATCGACTGCTGGGGCCCCACGGTGGACGTTGTGTACGCCGAGCCTCTCGTACCGCGAGCGGCTAATACATTAGTCAATCTTACACAAACAGCCCTTTTCAGGGCCTTTTTTCAAAGCCAACTCACACTTGTATATAATTATCTTTTAAATACATCTGAATTAATTGAACACCTCGACAGTCGTGATTTCCTGGCGACACCTCACCTTCTGTGAATCTCCTAAGCGCTCCGCGGGCAGTTGAGGCTGATAGTGACGACCGGCTGCGACACCGCTACACTACATGCATAATCACTTCGTTATATTGAGTAACGGTTACAACTATACATTTTTAATACATTATAAGTTTCTGTGTATAGGAATCGTTGGAAATAACGATTAATGAAACATTTATGAAACCAATATAAAAATTATTATAAAACGTTATTTTTTACTGTAATAAAACCATTTTAAAACGTTTACCAACAAATTCATCTAATATTTCACAACATCTATATAATTCAATTTTATAATATCCCAGACGTCCGTTCACTATAAAAAATGCACGTAATTTTATATGGAAGTTACATGTATATGACCGGAAAATTTTATACTGCACAATTTCAGTTATGTATAAAAAATAGGTATTTGTGTAAGTATGTAAGCTGTTGAAAAAATTTCTGCAATCTAGTACTTCCAGTGGCGCCAACGTTCTGCTACTATCATATCCGTAAAATTAGACGTTTTTAATCTATAATTCAATTGACAGTTTGTACCCAAGCCAACTAGTTTTGTTTGCATAGTATTTTAAAAAAATTATTTTGTAAGAAAATGGAAATTTCGCGAAAAAATTTTCGGGCAATGATTTTTTACGATTACAAATGTAATCTAACTCCGAAACAATGCATCAATCAACTTCATTTGACTTTTGGGCATGAAGCACCATCCAATAGGACTGTTTATAATTGGTTTGCCGAATTCCAGCGTGGAAGTACCTTTCTTAGTGATGAATTCCGTGAAGGTCGTTCATTCACGTCTGTTGTTGCCACTAATGTTGATGCTGTACGTGAAATGATTGAGCGAGACCGACATATAACATACCGCAAGATTCAGGCATCCTTAGGCATTGACATGAAAGCAATACATACGATTTTGCATGATCACTTGAGCGTACGGAAACTTTGCAGTCGTTGGATCCCACACAATTTGACCGAAGCTCAAAAACAGGCTCGTGTTAAATGGAACAAAGAAATGCTCAAGAAATTCAACCGAGGTCGGTCAAATTTGGTCTACAACATCGTTACTGAGGACGAAACATGGATCTATTCATATGAGCCCGAAAGTAAACAACAATCCACTGTTTGGGTATTTCAAAATAAACCGAAACCAACAAAAGTTGTTCGTTCACGTAGTGCTTGTTTCTTCGGTTATACTGGACATGTGACAACCGTGACTTTAGAGGATCGAAGGACTGTAAATACTGATTGGTACACGACAATTTATTTGCCAGAAGTCACAAATGAATTGCATAGAACAAACCGAAATCGTCGCCCTTCATCATGACCACGTCAGCTGTCACACAGCACATCAAACCGTTGATTTTTTATCCAGTAATAATGTCGAATTGATGACTCATTGTCCGTATTCACTTGATTTATCACCTAATGACTTCTTTTTGTTTCCAAATATTAAAAATAAGATGCGTGGTGAGCGATTTGAGTCGCCTGAACCACCTGTTGAAACATTTCGTACACTGATTTCTGAGGTTACAGCCTTAGAGAAAAAATGCTCCGAAAATTGGTTCGATAGTATGCAAAAATGTATCGATCTTAAAGGCGATTACTTCGAAAAACAATAAAGCCATTTACCGAATTTTACATGTTTTTTTTCATATTGTTTGCAGAAACTTTTCCAGCAGCCTACGTACAAATGACTTATGTAGTCGTGTGGATTAATATTAGATATAGTAGTTACATCAGATTAAGATTTAATTTTTTTTATTTGGTGTTTAAATTTGTTTGATCGTAATACAGAGCTGTACTTCTGTAATCTTTATATGAAATAGTATAATTTGTTTTTACTCAATCTAACATTTAAATTAAATTGCCGATTTTTCTAACTTAGTCGAGCAACACCAAGTTTCTTTGCATAAAGTGTTCTTTATTTCATAAAAATTTTTTTTATTTTGTACTGTTACGTCCTCAATTCTTTGTGATAACCTTTGGATTGAATAAGATTTAATTTTATAATATAATACTTTAAAGGAAGATTAAATAGTTATTATCACGCTTGATGTGGAACAGAAAAAATTTTTATAGATACATGCGTGAGTTCTATTTTTTAAATTAAGAGTTATAAAATCTTGGGATTTTTTAAATGTAGTTTTAATTAATACAACTTAAGGGGATATTGGAGCGACGGCAGAACTTAATCAAAGTCGATATTACAGGTTTTCATTTCCAATGTATAAAATGTTTACGCCCTCTGAGTTAATATTATCATGCAGGAAATTCAATCGATTAATTATCGACATTTTTATTCCGTTTCCTACATAACCATCTGAGGAATGAAAACATGTATTAGGCTCGATCCCACAAATGTAGATTTATTTTATTTGGAAAATTTTCCAGTTTTAGAATTGAGAAAAAAATAAACTGGGATTAAAGTTAATCTTATATTTGTGGAATCGGGCCTTAGAAATACAATTGTATTATGTACACATGCAATGCAGGCCGCGTTCCAATATATACCACTAGTACTAAACATCTGTAATATACATAAAGTACAGATTTTTAACTAAAGTTACATCGATACAAAGCCATAGTAGCACTTTTTTCTTACGTCCAATGCCATTTTAAGTTAGGATAATATATTATCAATAAATGAACGACATTGCACATACATGATGTAACTCTTTTTACTCTGTCTAATAAAAAGAGATAAAAAATACTTATGGTTACTTACATTATTAACATGTCGACTTATATATCTAATATAGAAAATTGTATGTATAAAAAATTGTATGTATATTATGTGAACACAGATACACGCATACGCATTATATAAACAGATAATGGTTACTCATGTTGAGATAATCATGCAGATATTATCTATGTATACGCAATATTAGAATTTTATGTACATACATTGTATAATGTGTGTGTATTTACATAGCACACAAACATAACATTTATAATTTTAACATTATTGTAACATATAAAAAAACATTATTAGTAAATATAAATTATATTTCATATGTATTATAATATACAATAAATGTCTAAAATATAATTTTAATATGCATATACATATCATTAATTCACTAATATGTCTATATGCAATAATAGAATAATATGTTGTGTCACACATGTTTGTGTACACATACATTATAATACACATAAAATATTGTATAATTGTAATTCGTATTCATAAATGTCTTTTTATATATAATGTTAGAATTAAATTTTATATGTGTCATTATACACATTATATATTATAATATAAAATTCTAATTAATAAATAATAATAAGGCTCTGTAAGTATAAAACAATATATGCAAAACAATATAAGGACAAAGAGCCAGTAACAAATGTAGTAACAAACTTTAATTAAATTAAAATTCAATCATAAATTATAAAACGACAAAACAAACGTTTCGACTCCGCTCGAATCATTTTCAATGTTGCGATAATATTAAAACATCGTTATAAAAATCTCCTTTCTAATATCTTCTTTCCTTCCCCCTCTCCCTTTTTGTCGTTTTCCGTATTCGATTAGTGTTTTCTTTTTCGACATTGCGTTATTAGATATTGTGGAAGTCAGATGTTCGCTACTCTTGCAAATTTGCTTCAAGATATTTTTAAAAAACCATTGTGCGATATGGATTACCATCTACCTGCGTTTTCTCTCTTTTTTATTAATAAACTCTCAACACTTTTACCTATATTGGTTATATATGATTATATATATAAATAATTACAATAATTTGCATGTATCAAGTATTAATATTTTGTTCACGGTCACGTTTCTAAAATGTTTTTCTAACTACTTTGAATTCTGATATAACTGACTCGCAAGGCACTACACGATATGAAGAATGTAATACTATAGATATTTTTATAGCAATGTTTTAATATTACCGCAACATTGAAAATGACTCGACCGGAGTCGAAACGTTTGTTTTGTCGTTTTGTAATTTATAATTGAATTTTAATTTAATTAAAGTTTGTTACTACATTACTGGCTCTTTGCCCTTCTTTTGCATATATTATAAAATTCTAATATTGCATAAAAATGGACATAGAGAATATCTGCATGAATATCCCAGCATGAGTAATTTTTAATAATGTTTGTTTATATTGACATATTATAATATACGTACAATTTAATATATTACATGTATAAATATACTATGACATTGTCTTAGCGCCAAGACACTACCGTGTCTCCAGATCAGTATTGTAATATCTCCATATTTGAGCATAAATAACTTCTATCTCTCTTTTTGATAGACATAGCAAAAAATGGAGCTACATATATATTATACATACACATGTATGCATGTATATGTAACATGTCCATATATTGACAATAATGTATATGTAATATATCTATGTATTGCTAATACATGTTACATCTTAACCTAAAATGATATTGATCAGAGGAAAAAGTGATACTACTGTGTACCTATATAGACTGCGAGTACTAAAAATATGTAATGTACGTAACTACAGATTTTCAGTATTGACAATGTACATTGACAATAGTATTTTTCCTTTCGTACAATGTTATTTTAGATCAGGATGTAATATGTATTAGCAATACATAGATATATTACACATATAATATACATATCTACTCCATTTTTTGTAACATTTAATAAAAAGATGTAGAAGTTACTCATGATAAAATATACAGATATTAGTGGTGTGTGTACTTAAATATAATACACATACAGGGAATATTATATAATATTGCATATACGAGGTCTGTTCAAAAAGTATCGCGAATTTTGTGTTTTTTCAAAAATTATTTATTTATTCATGAATATCTATTTTGTCCCCTTCAAAGTAATCCCCATCAGATATTATACACTTGTGCCAACGTTTTTTCCAATCCTCGAAGCACTTCAAAAAATTATTTTTTGTGATCTTGTTCAGCTCCTCCTTCGATGCCGTCTTTATCTCCTCAATCGTAGCGTAGCGTCGTCCTTTCATGGGCCTCTTCAGTTTCGGGAACAAGAAAAAGTCACAGGGGGCCAGATCTGGGGAATACGGTGGCTGCGGCATCATTAGTGTGTTGTTTTTGGTCAAAAATTCGCGCACAAGCAACGATGTGTGAGCAGGGGCGTTATCATGGTGCAAAAGCCAATTTTTGTTCTTCCACAAATCCGGGCGTTTCTGGCGGATTGCTTCGCGCAAATTGCGCATAACTTGCAGGTAATATTCCTTATTGACCGTTCCGATTGGCCAATACTATTTTCTTCACTTCATCAATGTTTTCGTCTGTTGTTGACGTGCTCGGGCGTCCGGCACGCTCTTCGTCGTTCACATCTTCTCGGCCCTCTGAGAACATTTTGTACCACCGATAAACGTTGCTTCGGTCCAAGGTAGCTTCACCATATGCCACAGTCAACATTCGGAATGCGTCCGCGCACTTAATTTTGTTTTTCACACAAAATTTGATACAGATTCTTTGATCCATTTTTTGGAATAGGCAAAAATCGAAGACGAGCCAAAACACGTGCAAGCAAAGCAGCTGTCAAAAATTAACTGAACATTCAAAATGGCCGAACTTGTCGGCATAAGTGAGAGACATGAGTACCAACATAACGTCACAAAAAATCGAAAATCGAATATACGTAACCCGCGGAAATTCAAAATTCGCGATACTTTTTGAACAGACCTCGTATGTACGAGTATACTATAATATAATGTGTGAACATACACACGTTACGGATAGAAGTTATTTATGTTAAGCTATTTATGCAGTCCCTATGTTTAAATGTACAATATTAAAATTGTATGTATACATATAAAATATAATGTGTACCATGTATGGTATATATGTACACATAAAATTTTATTGCAATATTTTGCATAAATAAACATAGGGAATATCTGAATGAATACCTCAGCATAAATTACTTCTAGTTCTAATTTGTGTAGATATTCACACATAATACACACACATGCAATATTCTAATATTGAGAAAAAACAATTATTATATAGAGAACTTTAAATCTATAAAATATACATATAACTAATATAAATCAAGGCTAATGAGGCAATATAGGTATACAACAAAAAACTCACATATCCAAAAAGATTGTGTCACTCACAATCTTTTCGTATTTCTAAGCTTTTCGTAATATATTGCTAAAGAGGACTCTAAAGTGAGTTGAAATATACAAAGTAAAGAAGATATCATTTATCAGAGGATTCGTAATTTAATTATTTTTTTTAAGATGTTACATCTGATCATCTGCATTTGACTCTCATTAGCTTTGATTTATGTTAGTTGTATGTATATTCTGATATTGAAAAAATACAAAAGCATATATCACTAATATCTGTACATTTAACTATAAAAAACATATCTCTTTTTATTAAACGTAGAAAAAAAAGGTAAAGTAGGCCTTGGACGTAGGGAAAATACTGTTACATACTGTACTATTATATACTGCCAGTACTGAAAATCTAATATACATAACGTAAATTTTGGATTTTCATTACTAACTGTGTACTGATGTATTAGCCATTAGCCATTAGTCACTAAAACACTTTGAATATGATATACTTATATATATTTCATAAACGTACAGCGTCGTATGAAAATTATGCATATGATTATTGACCGTGTAATGTATGTTATATATATGTATAGCACATAATATATAAATATATGTATAATATATATATTATATAGGGTGTCCAAAAAGACCGGATTTATGAGCTGAACATAAAGATAGCTATAACTAATCAGTGAAGGAATGTGAATTATATTTGTATTGGCATACGTAGTACGCTAAAATATAGTGCTGACTTATGACTATGATTCACGTTCTACGACTCAATTACGGCCATCCTTGTGCTAGGCTCTTACATAACGTTTTTGGAAGAAATGCTTCAGACAAAGTTGTAAGGTTTCAAAGAAGCTATTTATTGATATTCAGTTTGACTTTGGATGGCTTCTGCAGAATCAGATCAAGATCACTTCCATGTTTTTTTAATGAAATATGCTATTTTTATTATAGACTTTAATACACAGTCATTATTGATATGTTGACTTATATAAGGATATGTTCGAAAAGTTCTCGGTCTAATACAGAAATGATTCCACAAATATCAAACAGCTATAATTTTAGAAAAGTTTGATCCTTCTCAGAATTACTGTTTCAGTCAGATGTGTTCAGTTTCTTTGTTTCGTTCGTATCAAGCAATCAGTTTTTGATTCCATCATACAACAATGCATCCATTCACATTTCTCATTTCTTCAATTGCAGAAAATTCTACAAATTGGTTCTACAATTGTATTTCACCAGATTTGATAATCGAAATGCCTCTGGCAGTAAAAATAGTCAGCCCACGATGAACGCCTCTGACATGGATCATAATTAGGCAAAGCACAATTTAATTGTTATAATATTTAACCATATCACTTGTATGATAAATAAAAGTAATATTTTCACGAATGACATAAAGATACTAACCTTTCCCATTCTGGCTTTACAGAGTGCCTTCCAACAAGAAACACATATGACAGTAATCTTTTAATCAATTTTGGATTTACAGGATGCCTTCTAACAAAAGACACAGTGCGACACGGTGTGACATGGTACACCATTACAGTCTTGTTGTTCGCCAATGTACAAGCATGAAAAAAATTACTGTGTTGTACTGAGTGAGTCGCTTGTTAGAAAGCACCTATAACCTTCTCTTATCAAAGGCAAACAATTTTGTGCTACTATATTTCTTCCATTTTGTGGACACAAAACACTATAAATATATATATATATATATATATAATATATATATATGTATATATATATATATATACATATATATATATATACGTATATATATATATATATTTATATATACATTTTACAATATAATTGACAATAATACGAGTACAATACGATAATTATAATGAACAATAACTTTCGATATTAGAGAGTTTTTGCAATACTGTTTATCCAGATACTTTTAATGTGGAATGATGATTTAACTTCAATAACTCCGTGATATCTTCTTTATTCAACATGCCTTCTTTATTCACATGTTAAATAAAGAAGACATCGGAATTATTGGAGTTAAGTCATCATTCCACATTAAAATTACGCACCTCGTTCTGTGTCGACTCTTATTAGTCTTAAATTAGTATTGTTATAAATTAGTATTCTATATTAAAAGATATTACATTCTGTGGCACATAAGCGTGGTCAGTAGCTTTTTGAGAGAAAATCGAATGTATCATAAAAATAATAAAGTAATATTTTAAAAGTACATTACATTCAGTAAAATATATTTACTTATTAATATAATGTATTTAATCACCATTATTAAGAAAATAATATTTATGTAGGAAGGAAAATATTTTCATGATAATTTGCTGGAAGGTATAGTCGCAACATGTTTCTTATACTGTGAAGCGTCACAGTATACCTCCTGAGATACACGTCCGCGCGCGGTTCGGCCGTCGAGCGTTGAGCGGTTGTGAGGGAAAAGTAAGTAGCACTTCAGAAATTGGCACGAAATATGCAACTAATTCCGAGCACACTGAAGTACAAGTATAATTTCTATAATTTTATAACAATATATTTGGAGTAATATGTTTATTAATAACATTTATTTATTAAAGAATAAATAAAATTATAAAAAAAGGAAAAAGCAGGATTGACGTATGATTTTCAACATTCTAATCTCGCACCTAACGCCTGAGACCACGCTGAGTTCTTGCGGATCTACGAACGCAGTACATGTAGCGCACGAAAAGTCGTGAAAGTGAGATGATTAATAAAATTATAAAGATGATGTCAATATAATCTTATAGTTCACAAATATCTCGCGCCATATGTTAGCGCCGAGACACTACCGTGTCTCCAGATCCTTCCAAGTTGATTCGTTGATTTAATTGTTAATTTAAAATTTAAAAATACATGTATAATATATTTATTAATAACATTATTTATTAAAAAAAAAAAATTATGAAAAGAAGAAAAAAGCAGGATCAAGTGTAGGATTCAACATTTCTGATTCTTCAACATTCTGATCTCACACCTAACGCCGAGACCATGCCAAGTTCTTGCGGATCACCTCTACGGACGCGATACATTAAGCACACGAAAAATCGTAAACTATATCTCGTCAACTATCACGGTTTGAAATCATTTTTGCTATTATACATTAATGAGAAAGGTATATGATTAACCCTTTTGCTTACGATATCGTGTGAGACTCGTGGTAAGGAAATCGGGCCAAACATGAGTATCATGGGTGAGAACCGTGATACGTCTATCGGGCCAAACGTAAACAACACGTTTCAGGCTGTTGATTATAACACGTGCCATCAGAACTTAAATCGTACGATAAGGGGTTAATATAATTTAATAAAAGTTACATATTATCTAGAATGTCTCTTTCCCCCTTATGATACAAGCGGCCGAGATCGCCGAGAAAGTATTTTCGATCGCTAGAAACAAGCGACCACAGAGAGAAGGACAAACTCTGAGGTAAGACTCGCTGTTTTGCTAGACGAGCCCAGCTTGGCGTGTCCGCGCGGAGGCTCACCGATTACAATCGTAGCTTCTATTCCTTTTTGTTTTTTCTCTGTCTCGCTCTATCGAGACGACAGAAAATAAAAGAATTTTAAATCACAAACACGAATGCCAGTTTTTCGTTTTTTTTTTTGCCAGAGACTTCGGTTTCTTAGATTAATATTCGATATTCCAGTAAATGTGAAAAGTTTACAAAAATTAGAGATTATCACGTCTGTAATATATATATATATAAGTAGAAAATTGGATTTAATAAAGAAAATTATAATTATGTAGGAAGGAAAGTAAAGGATTGATAATTTGCTGGAAGATACGGTCGCAAAATATTTCTTATAGTGCAACTCTTCTGAGATAAATGTCCGCGCGGCTCAGTCA